>NC_040913.2:56697144-56912144 GCF_004126475.2 Phyllostomus discolor | reverse complement strand
CTCTATTCTGTTCCATTGGTCTATGCATCTGTTCTTATGCCAGTACAAGGCTGTTTTGATTATAGTGGTCTTGTAATACAGTTTGATATCAGGTATTGTGATCCCTACTACTTTGTTCTTTCTCAAAATTGCTGCAGCTATTTGGGGTTGTTTGTGGTTCCATATACATTTTTGAAATGTTTGTTTTATGTCTTGTAAATATGCCACTAATACTTTAATAAAGATTGCATTGAATCTATAAATTGCTTTGGGCAGTATAGACATTTTGATGATGTTAATTCTTCCAATCCATAAGCATGGTACATGCTTCCACTTGTTTGTGTCTTCCTTAATTTCTTTCTTCAGTGTTCTGTGGTTTTCTGAGTACAGGTCTTTTGCCTCCTTGGTTAGATTTATTCCTAGATAATTTATTTTTCTTGTTGCTATAGCAAATGGGACTTTTTTCCTGATTTCTGTTTCTGATATTTCATTGTTGGTGTACAAAAATGAGTTTGATTTCTGAATATTGACTTTGTATCCTGCTGTTTTGCTAAATTCACTTGTTAGGTTGAGTAGTTTTTTGGTGGAGTCCATAGGTTTTTCTACACTAACACGTACACTAACATGTCATCTGCAAACAGTGACAGTTTTGTTTCCTTTCCAACTTGGATGCCTTTTATTTCTTTTTTTTTTTGTCTGATTCCTGTGGCTAGGACTTCCAATACTATGTTGAATAGGAGTGGTGAAAGTGGACATTGCTGTCTTGTTCTTGATCTTAGCGGGAAAGATTTTAGTTTTTGCACACTGAGTATGATTTTGGGTGTAGTTCTCTCCTATATGGCCTTTATTATGTTGAGGAATACTCCCTCTACTCCCATTTTCCTGATGATTTTATCATAAATGACTGCTGTACTTTATCAAATGCTTTTTCTGCATGTATTGATATGAGCATGTGATTTTTGTCTTTCTTTTGTTTATGTGGTGTATTATGTTTATCGATTTGTGAATATTGTACCATCCTTGCATATTTGGCATGAATCCCACCGGGTCATGATGTGATCTCTTTAATGTATTGCTGGATGTAGTTTGCCAGTACTTTGTTGAGGATTTTAGCATCCATGTTCATCATTGATATTGGCCTGAAGTTTTCTTTCTTTGTTGTGTCTTTATCTGGCCTTGGGATTAGGATGATTCTGGCTTCATAAAAAGAGTTTGAGAGTCTTCCATCTTTTTGAATTTTTTGGAATAGTCTATGAAGGATAGGGGTGAGCTCTTCCTTAAGTGTTTTGTAAAATTTTCTTGTGAAATTGTCTGGTCCAGGGCTTTTGTGTGCTGGTAGCTTTTTGATTACTGCTTCAATTTCTTTTGCTGTTATGGGTTTGTTCAGGCATTCCACTTATTCTTCATTCTGTTTTAGAAGATTATGTTTTTCTAGAAATTTGTCCATTTCCCTAGGTTTTCAAATTTCTTGGCATATAGTTCTTCATAGTAATTTCTTACAATCCTTTGTATTTCTGTGGTATCAGTTAATCTCTCCTCCTTCATTTCTGATTGTGTTTATTTGGGTCTTCTCTCTTTTTTTCTTGATGAGTCTGCTTAAAGGCTTGTTGATTTTGTTTATCTTTTCAAAGAACCAGCTTCTAGATTCATTGATCCTTAGAATTGTGCTTTTAGTCTCTATGTTGTTTAATTCTGCACTGGTCTTGGTTATTTCCCTCCTTCTTTTTGCTCTGGGCTGTCTTGTTGTTGCCCCTCCAGTTCTTGTAAGTGTAGGGTTAGGTTGTTTGTTTGAAATGTTTCTAAATCTTTACTAGGTATGCCTGTATTGCTATGAACTTCCCTCTCAGGACTGCCTTTGCTGTGTCCCATAATATTTGGACTGTGGTGAGTTCATTTTAATTTGTTTCCAGAAACTTTTTGATTTATTCTTTGATCATTCTTAACCCATTTATTGTTTAATAGCATGCTATTCAATCTCCTTGAGTTTGAATTTTGTAGAGTTTTTTCGCTGAGGTTGGCTTCTAGTTTCAGCCCCTTGTGGTTTGAGAAAATGATATGATTTCAATTTTCTTGAATTTATTGAGGCTTGTTTGTGTTCTTTCATGTAGTCTATCTTTGAAAATGTTCCATGTGCATTGAGAAAGAATATGTATTTTGCTTCTTTGGGATGAAATGTTCTGTATATATCAGTTAAGTCCATATGGTCTAGGACATTGTTAAATGCCACATTATCTTTGTTGATGTTTGTTTGGAAGAGCTATCCATTTTTGACAGTGGGGTATTAAAATCCCCTACTATAATTGTGTTGCTGTCTATATCTTTCTTGAAGTTCTCCACAACTTTCTTTATATATTTGGGTGCTCCATTTTTGGGTGCATATGTATTTACAATGTTTATTTCCTCTTGGTGGATTATTCCCTTGAGTACTATAAAGTGATCTTCTAGGTCTCTTTTTATGGCCCTTGTTCTGAAGTCTATTTTGTCTGATATGAGTATTACTACCCCGGCTTTTTTTCCTTGTCCATTTGCTTGGAATATTTTTTTCCAACCCTTCACTTTCAGTCTGTGTAGGTCTTTTGTTCTGAGGTGGGTCTCTTGTAGGCAGCATATGTGTAGGTCATGATTTTTTTACCCATTCACTGCCTCTATGTCTTTTGATTGGAGCATTTAGTCCATTTTCATTTAAGGTTGTTATTGATAGGTACTTATTTATTGCCTATTTTACTTCCTTTGTACCTTTGTTCCTCTCTCTCACTCTTTTTCTTTCTTTTCTTACAGCAGTCTCTTTAGCACACCTTGCTGAGCTGGTTTGGTGGAGCTGTATTCTTTTAGACTTCTTTTGTCTGGGAAGCTCCTTATTTGGCCTTCTATCTTGATTGAGACCCTTGCTGGGTAAAGTAGCCCTGGTTACAGGCCTCTGGTTCTCATTACTTGGAATATTTCTTGTCATTATCTTCTGGCTTGGAGCATTTCCATTGACAAGTCAGCTGCCAGTATTATCGGTGCTCCCTTGTATGTTACTTCCTATTTCTTCCTTGCTGCCTTTAAGTTTCTCTCTTTGTCTTCAAATTTTGCCATTTTAATTATGATGTGTCTTGAGGTGGGCCTCTTTGGGTTCCTCTTGATTGGGGCTCTCTGTGTTCCCTGGATTTGTGTGACTTTTTCTCTCATCAAATTAGGGAAGTTTTTCATCACTAATTTTCAAACAGGTTTTCTATTCTTTTCTGCTGCTCTTCTCCTTCTTCTTTTTCTGGTATCCCTAGTATATGGATATTATTATGTTTTATATTGTCCTCCAGTTACCTTAACACCTCTTCTTTCTTTGTCTTTTTTCCTTTCTTGCTCTTTCTGGGAGGTTGTTTCTACCTTGTCCTCCAGCTTGCTGATTCAGTCCTCTGTTTCATCTAGCCTGCTTTTGATTACATTTACTGTGTTCTTTAATTCAGAAAGTGTATTCTTTATTTCCTCTTTCCTCTTGTTGATGTTTTCTGTTTCCCTTTTCACATTGATATAGTTTGCAGTGAGTTCCACGTAGTTTCCCTGCAGTTTTTTGTAATTCTCAGTGAGGTTTGTTAACCGTTACTTTGAACTCAATATCTGATAGGTGACTTGGTTCTATTTTACTTAGCATTCTTTCTGAGGCTTCCTCCTTTCCTTTCATTTGTGGTTTTTTTTTTTCTTTGTCTTCTTATTGTCTGTGAGACTCTTTTTGTTAGCCTCCACTTCATAAATTGATCTGTTTGACTCCCTGGGTTTATGTGTGAACTTCTGTGGTAGGAGACTGTGAGATTCAGTGGTGCCATCTCCTTGATCTTCTGAACTTTTTGCTCTTGGGTTGTCTTTTATGTTGGTTCTCTAGATGTAATTGGGTTTTGATTATTGGGTCTTTCTTTGGTGGGTCCTTCCCTCCAGATGGTTAACTGAGGGTCTCTCTGCCCACCATGTATGCTGTTGTGCAGGTGGGACAGATTGTGTCAAAGCTCTTTCTTCTGTCTGCCCAAGGTTATAAGGATTTTCCCTTGCTATTGTTCAGTTGTTTGTTCTGGACAATTTGTCCACCCTTTAGTTGTAATTCAAGATTGGTCCTGGGTGGAGATTAGTGTGGCTCCCACTCACTCCTCCATCATCTTTTTTCATTACTGGTTGGTGGTTCCTTTGTTGTTGGGTTTCCTCTTCCAACAGGTATATTGGTGTTCACAGCTCCCACCTACTCTTGTATGTGATCAGTTGGATGTGGAAAGCAAAATGTATTAAGACAGTGGGAGTATAGTCTGTTGGGAACCGCCCTGCCTTGTTTCAGGAAGTTGTAATCCCCAATGGCTAAGGCTGAGTGAGAGACCTCCAGACCAGGAGACACTAAGGATACAAGCTTATCTTCCTGGTAGGAATGCTGCCTGCTCCTTGCATGGCCCCCATTGCTTGGTCAGTTAGTCAATGGCAGGTAAGATTCCTCAGAGGAGGATGGATCTAAGACAGGCACGATCACATGGGAAGGTCCTCAGGGAGAGACTCAGGGAGCTGTGGAAAAGAGGGGGTGATTGACCCCCATCCCTCGGCTTTGACAAAGGCTGAGTCCTCATTCTGCCTGTGAGACATCCAAATCTCCCAGCTGCCTTTGTCTCCTCTGCCTGACTCAAGCCTGTAACAATGACAAGGGGTGGTGCAGTCCACACTGGGGACAGCGGACTTCCTGGGATGGTTAGGCCTGCAAAAAGGATATGTAAAACCCTGTGAAAACTGCTTTGCTGAGGATTCTCTTAATTAGATTCTGAAGGCCCAGGCAGGAAATGAATTTAGCCCCTTAAGTTCTGTAGTTCTTTAGGTGGTAAGACCCCAACTCAGTGAGAGCCCTTTTTAGCTCTTTGATCCTCACTGCCAGACAATGATTAATAAACTCTACCTGTATTTCTACCCCCCAAAAAACTAATAAAAGCCTGCTCAGGCAGTGGCACAGGGTGCTTTCCTTTGAGAGATTGGCCAGGCCACTCTGAGGCACCCTCCCCTCGAGAGGGTAGCTGTGCCGTCCTTATTTCTCCACAGGAATCAGTAGTCCGTGTGTATTTCTCTCATATCTCGACCATCTGCAGTGGCCATAGATACTGCTGGCTGGTATCTGCATCAGTATTCTATGGGATTTAAAGTACCAACCTGCAGAGTAGAGATAGGAGATCTTTTGGATAAGTATAGTGTTAACTGTGATGTTTCACCCAACTAGGCACTTTTTAGAAGGGATGGAAAAGGGATAAGATTCTTGTTAGAGGTGGGAAGAATTTGAGTTGAATCCAGAAAACAGAGAGCTTGTGATAGGATAGATTATGAGATATAGTAAGAGTAAAGGATAGAAAATAGGTGTAGTGTGTGAGAGAATAAAGTTAATCATGGCAGTAATAAAGTTCCAGAAGATAGTGAAATGGGCTAAGATCTGGGAGGGGTGCTGTGTAGTATTTATAATTGTATGGAACAACAGTTATGTACAGTAATACTGGAACAACAATAATATGACAGAATCTATGTGATCTGATTAACTAGAATTGGAAATACATGACCTAGAGCAGTGTGATATTAGAACACAAATGAAATAAAAGAAGAAAAATTAAAATACACTATGAAAGAGTGAACAAGGAAAATCAAACAATACAATTAAATAAACAAATAAAATGAAGAAAACAAAACATAAAGAAGAGAAATAAAAAAATACTAATAAAATAAAAGAGATAAGAATAATGAAAAAAATAATAATAAAAATAAATAATTACATGCAAGTTCTCTGGAATAGCAAAGTGAAATTTGTCTCAGTTTCTCATTTGTTGAGATTAGCCTTATGATCCCTCTTTGGGTCTGACTCTGGTCCTTTTGTTACAGTCTACAGGGGGTTCTTCCCCACCTATCTGGGTTCGTTTTGCCCACTGACTGAGGAAAGATGTCTCTTAATACCAGAGATCAGTGAAAAGGAAATAAATTTATTATTCATTTGAAATAACACAAACTAAAGTTCCTCACAAATGCACACAGTCCTCCCAGCACCCTCTACATGGCAAAAGGGAGCACCTCCAAAGCCTCGTGGTCCTGACTCTCCCCCAAGCCTCATGGTCCCACCCAAGACACCAAAGCCACATAGCCCTAAACAGACACGTGGTCCCAAAAAGAGGGACCCCCAATGGCTGCTGTGCCTCTGTTTAAATCCCAGCACTAATCTTCCTCTGCAGCCCCATTTCCGGCTCCTCTCACAATTGGCCACAGCTGCCAGCATTCTGGGCAGGTGTGGCCCTGTGGTGTGGAGCCAATTATCTCCAAGCTCTTCTGGATCCTATTACAAATCCCTATTTAGGGCTCCCCTCTTGGCTGCACCCTGTTACACTTTCATAGGTTCAGGTCTTATTGTCTCACTTGGGGGAGAAAAAAGGAAAGAAGAAAAGAAAAGAAGAGAAGAGAAGAGAAGAGAAGAGAAAAGAAAAGAAAAGAAAAGAAAAGAAAAGAAAAGAAAAGAAAAAAAAGAAAAAAGCCTCCTGCTCACTTTAAACCAGCCAAGCAAGTTCTGATGGTCTTCTTGGTTGCTGCAGGTTGAGGGGGTTGGGCTTCACTTTTCTCCCTTCCTGTGGTTTTGGGAGGATGGTGGTCAGGTCTGGGCTGCAGTCTTCACAGTTGCCCAACCTCCTGCCCAGTTTCCCTGTTTGTTGCTGTGGCCGACTGTCTGTCTGCTCTAGGCCAGCATCTTCAATCTACCAGGTGTGTTGTCCTTGAGGTGAACCAATTAGGGACAACTCACACACCACCTTCTCACTCTTTGATGTCCTAGGTGCTAGGCGCTCTCAAAGTCTCTTCAGGGTAATTTAGCTCCTGCACTGAGTTGAATCTTTCTGGGGACTGCTAATTCCCTGAGCCCTGCAGCTCTCTTCTGTGGGGGGGCGTCTTCTCCTTCCTCTTAGCTAGCTATCCAGCTGGCAGCAAGGGCTGAGCTGTGGGTGAGGGTGGGGGCACAGCTGCTGACATGATGGGGATGGGCAGAGTGGGGGGAGCCATGGGAGAGGGTAGGGGTGCGTGGCTGAGGTGGTGGCCTGGGAGTAAGTGCGGCCTCCACCACAGTGGCAGCACAAGGGTGCAGATGATGCTGTGGCTGTAATAGTGGGGGCCATGGCCAGGGCGGTGGGGGCAGCTGCTACAGGAAGAGTTTCCTAAACAGCCGCTGAGAACTATTTTTTTTTTTAAATAAAATCCTTCTGTTCAAGCCTGCTGCTCCTAACAAGGGTCCAGCCTCTCACACAGCCCAACTTTCTACCCAGACCAGAGACTATCCTGGTCAGGGTTCATCATGGCCCAACACTTCTCCCTTCTCCAGGCATCACCAGGCTCCCCAATTTCTGTGGTATTGACCCAGCTGGCATCTACAATCTCAGCAGATGAACAATGCCCCTGTGTGTCTCTCACTTCATCTTTATTTCCCCCAGTGACATCAAGAATCCAGGTCCACTCTGGTGCTGCTCTATCCTTCCTGTTTGGTAGGGGAGGGAGCTGTTAATTTGTCTCTCTTCCAAGGATCTTGCAGCAGACACTGGAAAGCACTGGGCCAGGGGCTGCAGCAGCCCTGGTCCCTGCGCAGGTCCCAGGGACCTACCATCCCAAAGCAATCTCCTCGCCATCTGTTTTTCAATGTCCTCTACAATTTTGGCCTCCAGACTTCATATATACTGGGATACTGTTGGCTGTTCACTTTGCTCCTTGTTATGTACAGTTTCTAAGTGACAACACAGTTGATGAAATTTTTTGTAAAACTATTTTGAAAGATAGAGTGATGTTACATTCCTCTGGAGAGAATTTTTTTCCTCTTGGGGCACTAACAAGGATTTCTTTAATATAGTTCCATAATTTGAGATTATCTGTCTATTCAGTTGACCCAAATCTGGGCTTCTGTCATAAAGTCCTTGAAGTCACCCTTTTTCCTGGGGTAGAACTCGTTAGACTCTGATGCTTGATTGGTTCTAGACCTGCTCTCTTTTTTAAAATATATTTTATTGATTATGCTATTACAGTTGTCCCATTATCCCCCCTTTATTCCCCTCTGCCCTGCACACCCCCTCCCACCAGAATTCCCCCACCTTAGTTTGTATGTCTATAAGTTCTTTGGCTTCTCCATTTCCCATACTATTCTTAAACTCCCCCTGTCTATTTCCTACCTACCATTTATGCTACTTATTTCCTGTACCTTCTCCCCCATTCCTGACCCACTCCCCACTGATAAGTCTCCATGTGATCTCTATTTCTGTGATCCTGTTCTAGTTGTTTGCTTAGTTTGTTTTTGTTTTTGTTTGTCTTTTTTAGGTTCACTTGTTGATAGTTGTGAGGTTATCATTTTACTGTTCATATTTTTGATTTTCTTCTTTTTCTTAGATAAGTCCCTTTAGCATTTCTTATAATAGGGGCTTGGTGATGATGAACTCCTTTAACTTGACCTTATTTGGGAAGCACTTTATCTGCCCTCCCATTCTAAATGATAGCTTTGCTGGATAGAGTAGTCTTGGATGTAGGTCCTTGCCTTTCATGACTTGGAATACTTCTTCCCAGCCCCTTTTTGCCTATAAGATTTCTTTTGAGAATTCAATGGATAGTCTTATGGGAACTCCTTTGTAGGTAACTGTCTCCTTTTCTCTTGCTGCTTTTAAGATTCCCTCCTTATCTTTAATCTTGGCTAATGTAATTGTGATGTGCTTTGGTGTGTTCCTTCTTGGGTCCAACTTCTTTGGGACTCTCTGAGCTTCTTGGGCTTCCTTGAAGTCTATTTTCTTTGCCAGTTTGGGGGAGTTCTCCTTCATTATTTGTTCAAATAAGTGTTGAATTTCTTGGTCTTCCTCTTCTCTTTCTGGCACCCCTAGGATTAGGATGTTGGAATGTTTAAAGATACCCTGGAGGTTCCTAAGCCTCTCCTCATTTTTTTGAATTCTTGTTTCTTCATTCTGTTCCAGTTGAATGTTTATTTCTTTGTTCTGCTCCAAGTTGTTGACTTGAGTCCAGGTTTCCTTCCCATTATTGTTGGTTCCCTGTACATTTCCCTTTATTTCATTTTTCATAGCCTTCACTTATTCTATTTTATGAGTATATGCATCCATTTCTGTGAGCATCCTGATTTTGAACTCTTTATCTGATAGGTTGGCTATCTCTTCTTCACTTAGTTCCATTTTTGGAGCTTTGATTTGTTCTTTCATTTGGTACATATTTTTTGGGTTTGGCGCACCTTTTATTTTCTAAGGGGTGGAGCCTTAGGTATTTGCCAGGATGGGGCAACCCACACTGCTGTGTTGTGGTGGTGTGTGTGGGGGTGGGGTCCAGGAAGGAAGAATGCTGCTTGCTTGGCTCTCCACTAACTTTCAATCACTTCCCCTGCTACCCACAAGAAAATTGGGCCCTTCTGTTGCAGACTCCTAGGTGGGTGGTTTTGTGTGCATTCTAGGACCCTGTGGGTCTCTCCAACAAACCTTTCCTCTGATCCTTGGAGTTTCTCCCCCTGCCACTGCTACCCCCACAGAATTTTTCAGTCAGAGGTTTGAGGCTTTATTTCTCAGCACTGTAACTCTGGGTTGCATGGTCTTGTTCCCTAGTTGTTCCTCCCAATCTTTCTGCATGTGAAGATGGGACCACCTGCTCCACTAGCTGCCACCTCGCCCTGAGTCCTCTCTGTCCCCGCTGCCCATCTCTACCCCTTCTACCAGTCTGGGTGAATGTTTCTTCTTTAACTCCTTGGTTGTTGGACTTCTGTAGAGTTCTATTTTATGGCAGTTCTGGTTATTTTTTTGTTTTTAAATTTGTTGTTGTCCTTTTGGTTGTTTGAGGAGGCAAAATGTATCTACCTATGCCTCCATCTTGGCTGGAATTTCTCTGGCTCTAGACTCTCTGACTGTTGCTCCCATAGCTATGGAATGCTGTCCCAAGTATAATTCAACTTTGTAGTAGTTAGCTCTTAATTTATAAATATCTCTAGGATAGGAGCAGTGCCATAGACAAGACTGAAGTCTCTTATTTCTTTTTGCACCAAGGTCTTGGCAAAGAAATTTCATAGTATTTTATTATTTTATATATTATATTGTATTATATTATACTATATTATATTAATTATATTATATTATATTATATTATATTATATTATATTATATTATATTATTTTTCTTTATTTTTATTTTTGGCACTATTGCAGATATCCCCATTTTCCCCACTTTGCCATCCTTCTCCCAACCAGCACTCCCCCTTTCCTCTGGTCATCACCACACTGTTATCTGTGTCCACATATAAGTGAGATCATATGGAATTTGTCTTTCTAACTGACTAATTTCACTTAGCATAATAATCTGTAGGTTCATCCATGCTGTCTCAAAAGGTAAGATTTTGTTCTCTTTTATGGCTGTATAGTATTCTATTGTGTAAGTATATTACAGCTTTTTGTTAAGAGAAATATATCTTAAACTGGATTGTTAGAATGAATAATCTAGTCTTCCATTTCCATTAAGTAAAGTAATTTGTTATTTCCTATATTTCCAGGTTCTCAGGGAGGCACTCACTCTGTTTTCCACATATTGACTACATTTTATTTCCTTGAGGATTTGATGTGCTTTATTATTTACTATAGTAAAAGCACTTCTAATTCATCATGTTTTTCTTTTTGTCCTGGCTGCCTGAGAATTCAAACTTAAAGCTTAAACATAATGATCAAATTGAGCCTGGGTTGATTTTCTACTTAATTTATTGCTCTAAACTTGCAAAGGTCTTTTAATTGGTCATCTTTGTTATATACAGTGGGAAAAGAGGCAGAAAGAGATAATTTACAAAAAACACAGGTCATAGATAAAAAAAAATAGTCTTTTATTATGAGGGAGCAAGATTCTAAATCACACAAATCAGTTGAGCATGTAGACTATTGCTCTGAAAATTTCAAAAATCACTGATCATATTCCAGAACTTACTCAATGTAATGTTCACCTAAATAATTTCTTATCTGCATTTCTTCTTAATTTTTGAAAGAATAATAGGGAGTTTTTGATCATATGTTATTAATCTTTCTATAATTTAATGAAATGACTCACTAGCTATGTAATTATTGATGACATTTTAGTCCAGATGACTTAATACTTCTATAACTCATTGTTCTATTTTGTCCCTGAATCAATAGTTTAGTACCAGCCCCCCTGATGTCAGTTGCTCCACTGGTTCCAATGACTTTTTATGCAGGTAGTTTCCTATATTATATTCTTAATGTAATTCATATTTGAAGCTTATTAAGCACATTGGTCAGATTGATCCTTGGTTGATTTGAGTAGTTGAAAGAGTGATTTCTCTTTCTTGAATCAGAAACAGACTGATACAGTCTTTGTTTCTTGTGAGTTCAAATATGATCTTTATTTTTATGTTTATTTAAAAGCCATGATGAATTTGAGAGTAAAAAGAAATGAATCTGTCCCTGTTTCCATTACAAATATTTTTAAAGAATAAAAGTAAGATATGAATGTAAAAGTCTTTGACATTGGATCCAAGATGGCAGTATAGTAGGTAGGAACTACACTAAACTCATCCCAAGACCAAAGTGGAAGTACAACTAAATTATAAAAAATCATCTCACAATGAGATACCACTTCACATTGGTCAGAATGGCCATCATAAACAAATCAACAAACAAGTGTTGGAGAGGATGTGGAGAAAAGGGAACCCAAGTGTACTGTTGATGGGACTGCAGACTAGTACAACCACTGTGGAAAACAGTATGGAATTTCCTCAGAAAACTAACAATGGAACTGCCTTTTGATCCAACGATTCCTCTGCTGGGATTATACCCTAAGAATCCTGAAACACCAATCCAAAAGAACATATGCACCCCAGTGCTCATAGCAGCACAATTTACAATAGCCAAGTGCTGGAAGCAAACTAAGTGCCCATCAGTAAATGAGTGGATAAAGAAACTATGGTGCATTTACACAATGGAATTCTACACAGCAGAGAAAAAGAAAGAGCTCCTACCCTTTGCAACAGCATGGATGGAACTGGAGAGCATTATGCTAAGTGAAATAAGCCAGGTGGTGAGGGACAAATATCATATGATCTCACCTTTAACTGGAACATAATCAACAAAAGAAAAAAGAAAACAAAATATAACCAGGGACATTGAAATTAAGAACAATCTAACAATAACCAGAGGGGAAGGGGAAGGGGACAATGGGGGAAAGGGCTTTCAGGAACTACTATAAAGGACACATGGACAAAACCAAGGGGGAGGATGGAAACAAGGGATGGAGGTAGGTTTGACTGGGGTTGCAGAGAGTGGTGGGGGGGAAATGCAGTCAACTATAATTCAACAACAATAAAATAATTTTAAAAAATTATCCCAAATAACCAACTGAACATTAGCTGGAGAGAAGCCTTATAACAAAGAACATACAGAAAACCACATCACCACAAGAGACTAATAGGAAATGCAGAGGCATGAGAGGGCTGGCTGGTGTTGAACAGGTGGCACCTGAAGTTCCAGAGGAATATTTTAGCAGTTAGGGTTTCCCTCTGATAAATGTGGGGTCTAAACCCCAAGCTGGGCTCCTCAGCCTGCAGCAACAGAACAAGGAAAGGAACCTGAATAATATCTGACTGTCAAAGGTAGCAGGTTTTGTTTCTGTCCACCAGCAAGATACAGAGATTCAGAGAGCCTCTTAAAGGGCCAACACACAAAATTTTGCTTGCAACCACCTATCCTGGGTCTGGCAGAGGGAGGGCAGAACAAACTAGAGCCATATGAGGAGAGTCTGGATGATAGCTCTGGGCAAGAGAGCTGTAGGGTTAGCTGCCAGGATTCCTGTGCAGAGTCATTCCTCATACTATAGAAAGTATCTTTCTCAAGATGAGAACTACCCTCCATATGGCAATAATCTTGGGGGAAGCATAGGCACACTCACAGGGATCTCTCTTGCCTGGCCCTGTGAAGCTTAAGTGTGACTACTGAGGAGTGCAGGTGAAGGCACTTTCAGGGTTTAAGCCTAACAGAAAACCTGGAGGTGAAGGTGGATCTTTGAGAACTCTGAGGCTTTAACTGACCCTCCACCAAGACCAGTGCTGGTGAAAGCCAACCTTCGTGTACAGCTTTGATCATTCTGCACACAGCCAGTCCCAGCAGTTGGAGCCACAAGTAGTGGATCATTGATAGCTCTGAAAAGGTTGTCCAGGGCCAGTCACAACTAGCGTCTGACATAATACTGAACCAGAGGCATAGCAGATCTACCTAAAACATAGAAACAAACACAGAGAGGCAGCCAAAATGGGAAGACACAGTCCCCATGAAAGAACAAGAGAATTTTCCAGAAAAAGAGTTAATGAAATGAAGGCAAGCAATTTATCAAATACAGAGTTCACAGTAATGAATATAAAGGATACTCAACAGCATAAAAAACACAAAATCATTAAATAGGACAAGTCAGAAATAAAGAATGTTATATCTGAAATCAATAATACACTAGAAGGAATAGACAGTAGGTTAGATGAAGTAGAGGATCAAATTAGTGACTGGAAGACAAGGTAGTAAAAAACACTGAAGCAGAGCATCAAAAGCAAAAAAGAATTTAAAAAATGAGGAGAGTTTAAGGGACCTTAGGGACAGCATGAAGAGTAACAACATTTTTATTAATGGGATACCAGAAAGAGAAGAGAGTAATCAAGGAATCAAGAACCTATTTGAAGGAATAATGACCTCAAACCTTCCTAACCTGGTAAAGAAAAAAGACATGCTTGTCCAGGAAGTACAGAGGATCCTAAACAAGATGGACCCAAAGAGATCTACAACAAGACGCATCATAATTGTTAAAATGGAAAAGCTTAAAGAGAAGGAGAGAATCTTAAAGTTTGCAAGAGAAAAGTAGTTATTTACCTACAAGACAACTCCCATAAGACTGTCATCAAATTTCTTACAGAAACATTTCAGGCCTGAAGGGATTAGCATGGAAAATTCAGTGAAGTGTCCCAGGTTTGATTCCCAGCCAGGGCACATGCCTGGGTTGCAGGCTATAACCCCCAGCAACCCCACATTGAAGTTTCTCTGTCTCTCTCTGTCTCTCTCTCTCTCTCCCTTCCCTTTCTAAAAAAATAAATAAATAAAATCTTAAAAAAAAAAGAAAATTCAAAGTGATGAAAAACAAGGAACTACAACCACTGCTACTTTAACCAGCAAGGCTATCATTTAAATTTGAAGGAGAAATAAAGAGCTTCCCAGACAAAGAAAAAAAGCTAAAGGAATCTTAACCAACAAACCAGTATTACAACAAATGTTAAAGGGCTTGCTAGAAGAAGAAGGAGAAGAAGAAAATATGAGCAATAAAATGGTAATAAATACATATCTATCAACAACATTGATTTTACTGCCTGTGTTTTCTTCTAGGACTTTTAGAGAGAAAGGAAGGGAGGGAGAGAGACAGGGAAAGAAACAATGATCAATTGGTTGCCTCCTGACCAGGGACCTATAATATCCACCCAACCAGAGACCAAACATGCAACCTAGGCATGTGCCCTGATTGGGAATGTAACCAACAACCTTTCTGTTTGTGGGGTGATGCTCCAACCAAGTGAGCCACACTGCCCAGGACTCAGAGAACCACACTTTTAAGTGAGAACAATAATAAAGACAAAAAATAATAGAGGACTCAAAGACAGAAAGATAATAAAAAGAAATGATAATAGATGTATAATTAAAAGAGCTTATAAGTTATTGCTAAGAACAGCTTAAAAGGAAAATATGTTTTATGATGTTTTTCTACAAATGATTCTAATTTTGGATATTCAAATATAACATTGTAGAGTGGGAAGGATTAATAAGGCATTTTGCTCATGACTTGCTGGTTAACTTGCTTGTATTCTATAATTCCAATGTGGTTTGAGGTAGTGGAAGAGTGTAAGAAAAATGAGAAATGAGAAATGATGTATTGGCCTTGGAAAAACTTTTCTTGCGATTTTTTTTTGAGAGAAGTGTGTGTGTGGGAGAGAGGGAGAGAGAGAGAGACAGAGAGAGAGAGAGAGAGAGAGATGCTTGGTTGGTCCACTTATTTATGCATTCATTGGTTGATTCTTTTATGTGTCCTTACCAGGGATTGGACTCACAAACCTACAACCTTGGCATATTGGGACAATGCTCCAACCAACTGAACTACCCAGCCAGGGTAGAAAAATTATTTAAAAGCCAAACCTCACAGGATTTTACTTAGCTCTGTTTTGTCAACATTTTTATGTCCCTAAAGCCAGTGTTTTAAAAGAAATGCCCACAAAGCCATTTCTGCTGGCAGCACTATGTCTCTTAGTTTTTTCTTAAACATGACAAAAATCAATAGTTAGTTTAGGAAAAATTGAGTTCAAATAGCTGTGTTTATTTGTATGTCCATGCAAGTTGCATATTAGAGAGAAAGAGAGGATGAAAGAGGAATTAGAAAGGCTAGAGAGAAGGGGAGAGAGAATTAACAAAGGTACCTGAAATTTAAAACTTTCATTCATTGGTTTTACAGAAAAAAAGTTGAAATCTAGAGTCTCAGGAAAAGCTATTCTAACAATCCTAGAAGTTGGCTGGATTTCTAATGAATTGTCTGGCTAAATAACAGAAATAAAATCAGCAGGCCTGCATGATGCAGATATCTAAATATTTATTAAATAAATTGAATTATTAATCCTTAAATACATTACATATAGATCAGCAGTTCACTTTGTCTTTGGTTGAATGCCATTCAATGCTGACTTTTGTATGTTTGAAATAAATATTATTCATGAGCATAAATTGACATACAAGGTATGTCCAGAAGGTATCCAGACATGTAATATGAAAAAATAGATACATTTATAGAAGAAGATAAAAGATACAGGAACCACTGTACATAGGGCAATGTCACCTCAGTTCCCTTCAAAGTAGGCACCTTGGGACCTCACACAGTCCTCTCAATCGCCATCAGCTGTCCTGTCATATTTTCCTGATGTCACTGAGAGTCTGAAATCTCTTCTTTTTCAAAGGTGATTTTAGTTTTGGGAAATGCCAGAAGTTGCAGGGCACCAAATCTGGGCCGTAGGGAGGCTGAGTCACCTGGGTGATTTGGTGTTTCACCAAAAACTCTACAACCAGATGTGATACATAAGCAGGAATGTTGTCATGATGAAGCTGCCAATCACCAGTTGCCCACAGCTAAGGCCTTCTTAAACTTCCAAATAGTTTCTGCAGAGGAATGTTCAAGCTTAATGCAAAATCTGATGCAGATGTTTTGCTCTACTTGCTTAGAAATGGCAAGTAGAAGTACACATACTCACTCAGGGGTGTCTACTACCCCTTCTCACTAGTACAGTGAAGTTGTCATTGTTCATGCATGCACATTCCAATCCACTATCCTTGGCTGCCAGGTTACATTATGTTGCACAAACCATTCTCATTATATTAATAATGGCTGGACTTTTTTCCAGACAGATCTTGTATAACAGGTTGAGAGATCTGGTGCTTGAAAATAGACTATAGTACAGAAATTTTAATTTTTCTAGTAATTAGCACTCAGGTTTTAAGAAATGATAAGTAATTTATTTGGAATGCCATCAGGCACATTATCCTTTGGGCTGACCAATTAGAAAAAGGTGGGAAATGAGCCATGATCTGAATTTCAAACTTTTTATTGTATTCAATATTCAGTATTTTGCTAAATCTGAGTCTATATATTTTGATCAATCTGATGTGTTTGAACACTATGTTTTCTCGAGGTGGGTCTCTGATGGGTACTTCTCCTTGGTCTTTTTGGTCTGGTGATGTATAGGCAGGAAAGTTATGCATCCAGTGCTGTATGCAAATCAGAAAAAATGTCCTCTCTGCATTGACAAATTGACCCATCAGAAAAAGTGTACCCTCTGGACTGCCTAATTAGGAAAAAGCCCTACTTCTAGATACCAATGAGAAAAGGCAGCTCCAGGGTGAACCAATTAGAAGATCCCATTCCTACTCTAGGCAAATACCTAGTGCACTGGCTTAACAAATGGAGTACAGTTTGCATTGTAGTCTTGACTCAGTCCCCTTTGGTTAGCTGCCTTTGAAATTTCAGTGTTAAAGAATTAAGCCATCACATTTTGTTCCAAATAATGGTTCTTTTTTTTCCCATATTGTAGAAAAGAAAACTGAAAAAATTATGAATTTTTTTATTCCAAAATTGACTTGAGATTTTGGTGCCTGCTACTAATGTTCATATTGTAGTCTAATAAAGATTGTAGAAGTATTATTAGAAAGGTCTATTTAGTCACTTTGTTTACTATAACAATATTTCATATGGTTGTCCACTTAACACTATAACTTTCTGCCTTCTGTAACCTGAACATATTTGAAAATCTTGCATTAAAATATTTCTCGCTGGAATAATATCAGACTCAATTTATTAATGGAGCTTTAACATGAACACATATAAAAACTTGGGAAGACCTATATAAAGCATGTGCTTGTTTAATAAGTTAGAACATAATAAAGAAAAATATACCCTAATGGGTATCAGAGCTTGAGCAATGGCTTTTGATTAAAAGAAAGTGCATGACTGTGAAGTTAAATAGGATTTTTGTATATTTTAATTTTAATTACATCCAAATTATAAAGTTCTTAAATATAACCCAGCAAATTGGTCTGGATATGCTTGACTAATTAATTATGTATTATTTGTTGAAATGTTTACTTTTAAAAAACAAATTTAATGTTAAGTGGTAATTATTTTGAGTCATTATACATATGTGTGTATTCTATTGTTTATCTCATTCAGACAAGTAATAAAGTGAGAGTGCTTTATTGTCCAGATGCCAATAATATATTATACTAAATCAATGTTCAAACACAATATTTCAGACATTTTTTCACACCTGCAGTGACAGCAATTCAATCATGTGCACTTTAATCTACAATATTGTAAGTGTCCAAGAAGATTTGGTCAATGTGAGCAAATAAATGGGATTTTTCCCTCACAATGTAATCTTTTTTTTCCCATAGATCAATTTTTTTTTTAAGATTTTACTTATTCGTTTTTAGAGAGGGAAGGGAGGGAGGAAGAGAGACAGAAACATCAATGTGTGGTTGCTGGGGGCTGTGGCCTGCAACCCAGGCATGTGCCCTGACTGGGAATTGAACCTGCGACACTTTGGTTTGCAGCCCGCACTCAGTCCACTGAGCTACACCAGCCAGGGCACAATGTAATCTTTAAAATCGAAATTTATGTGGAAATTACAAATCAAGGCATGAATAATTAAACATGTGTACATCTGATATTCTTGGGGTGATGTATTGAGCAAGTTACATAGCTTTAATTTCTGACTTCTAGAAGTTTATGGTCCAACAGACTTAGGCCATTTATTTTTTTTGGAATGTAAATTCTCTCTGAGTTGGCATTTTTACTTATTAACTTTGTAACCTAAATGTTATAAATAAGATGCATTTTTGAAGTGTAGTTTTTACATTAATTTTGATAACTTGCTTTGTAAATGACACATTTTAATTAAATGACAGGAATGTTGGTTTACAAGTAAAATAATTTCATGCATTCTTTTATGTGAGAATTGAATTTGATTTCATAACCTATATTTGAGGACATATAAGAAATCACCCAACCAAGTCATTTTCATTCAATTAAAAGGGAGAACTGCTGCAGATTCAACATGATTTTCTCAAAAAGCGGTCTGTTGGAAGTCCATTTTGGGTGGGATAATCAGCAAGTACTTATAGGAGGAAATAATCTCTGTTTATATATTCAATAGGGTATGATAAAACGTTTGGATACTTGATTGAAGGTCTCATCGTCATCCTAGATGTTTCGGTGTCAAGTCAACCATCACAAACTCAAAGAGAATTGTTTATCAATAAAGTACCATGTACTTGTAATAGCTTGGAAAGTCAAAAGAAAAAATGCAGTGTGTTCATCTGGGAAAAGTCAGAAAAACTGAAGGCATTTGGTGTATTCTGGTTTCAAAATGTTAAAAAAAAATTTTTGTTGATACTATTACAGGTGCCCCACATTTCCCCCCACTTTTCCCCTCTCCACAAAGACTCCCTCACACTCCCAGTTCAACACATTGTTGTCTGTGTCCATGGGCTTTGTATATATGCAGATAAGTTCTTTGGCTAATCTCTTCCAGTCCCCTCCCCCATCCCCAAGATCTATCAGTCTGTTCCATGTGTCCATGGCTCTGGTTTTACTTTATTTGTACATTAATTTTTTTCATTAGGTTCCACATGAGTGGTATTCCATGTGAGTAATATCACATGACACTGTTGGTGGGCAGCCACAGTGGAAAAGAATATGGAGTTTCCTCAAAAATGTGTTAACATGGGGATTAAGGAATGAGAACTATTAGAAAAGTTGGGATGAAAGTCATGTCATCTATTATCCATGATGTCAGCCTGAAGAATTGGCAGTAGGCACCCTCAAGGGTTGATTGGGATGGTGCTGTGATTCTTAGGAGAGCTGCAGTTCTCAAGGATGCACCAGGAAATCTGTGAATCTCATACTGACCCGCAATTGCCTTCAGAGAATAGACCCTTTCATCTCTTCTGTCTTTCAAATCTACTCAAGGGCCTCTCATTGGAGAGAGTTAACATGAAACCACATAGAAAGGGTATCCAGGGACATGTATTCCTGGATTCTTCAGACAGTTTAGAGTGGGATGATGGTGGTGGTAATTTGACCTCAGGCAGAAGATGCACCTTTTCTATTTAGGCACATATTTAATAATGTTATTATTATTCTTCATTTATACAAATTTTAGAAAGTGAAATATTATTCAGGATAAATAATATTCTAAATTTTGGAATATATAAATCTCTCCCTATAAAAGTTCAGTGGATCCCTGGAAAGGGATCCCTTTTATCCCTGAAAAAGTTCAGTGGATAAATTTCTGTACTGTAAATTGAAATAATAAATTTAAAATGATATATCCAAAGCCATCCTACTCAATAGTTATAGAGATTAAGGAACAGAATTTTATTTATAGGAAATACAGTTTCCCTTTAGAACACTTCAAATTGTGGACAATGTTTTTCAACACTTCAAGTCATGAACCATACCTAGAATTAGGCATAATAAAATCTTAGGTGAATGTGGAGAAAGTAGAGTGTAGTTTAAATAGCCTATAAAAAGTTACCATTGATTTGACTTGGTTTTAGCCAATATATTTAATTCTTATTAAAATTTAAATCACATTAAAGAAGACTTAATATGTTTTTTAATAGGAGGCATGTATTGGAAAGGTCTAGAGACGTAAAATGGGTCATAGTGCATAAGTCCCCAAATTGATTAGGGCCAATCCTACTTGTTTAAGGTTAACTCCCACCTACCTCAGAGGTTGCAAATGTCCTCTGGACTCTTACTGGAGCTGTACAGGGAGTTGGGGCTTTATTGTCAGGTATGTTTATATGGGCTTAGATAAATTTTGTTTAGCTATGAAAGGCCTTGTGGTATTTTGTCAAGAGAAGCTCATATTTCTGAGGACTCAATGGAGTTCACCTATTTTTTCCTGGCAGGTTGGCAGGTTACTCACTGTTTTATTACTACACTTGTTGGATGTAATAGGGACAAAGTAATTGGGGGTTTTAAGATGTGATAATTAATTCTGCTTCTTCCTCCCCCACCACTTCAGAGTTCAGATTTAATTAAGAAATATGACTGTATGAGTCAGAAAGATAAAACTAATAAAAATATTACTTTTATTACTGATAAAATTGTTTTATAGAATGAAATTTGACCTGTAGATAAGAATTGGTCTCCCCAAATACTCCCCTCCCCACATTTGGAAATTGTAATAATCACTCAAGGAAGAGACTGAATCTGGAGAGCACACACATTTACACAGAAACCCTGCCTCCCTCTTTAGTCCTATCTTGGTTTGAGTTTCCATGGAGGATGAAGGACCTAGTAACTTTATTTGGGAGAGAAAATAGCAGATGAATGGGGAATGGATACAGGGAGGGAGAGAGGACCAATAGTGTGTTAATAAACCAGCTGTTATGGTGGGAGACTATCTTAATTACACAAGGTAAATCTGTCAAACACATGTCTCATCATTATCCCTCCTGCAGAATAAGGGTGTTTGGTTGTTTAGTCTTGGAAAATGTCTCTGAGGGAGTGTTAATTCCCAGGCTTTTCTGTGAGTGCCTGGACAGAGGGTTCTTCTGTGGTTTGGAAAAAGTTCCTTCAGGTTCAGGAATGGACATACTGGAAGCAGGAAGCCAACCAGAGCACACTGATATGGTAGGATAAAAAGGATGTATGTGAGGCACTGATGATGTATGCTACAAACCCCCATGATGAATTCAGAGATAAATTGGTCTCCAGACTAATCTGGAAGATTGACTATAGGCTTCAAGGCTGATCCAATACTTTTTGCTGAGGGGAACCGAAACAGAGGAATCTGAAAACTTCTTTGCAGGCAGGCAGACCCAAAGAGACAGAGAAAAGAAGTGACTGGGCCACTTAAGTAATTTCTTCTTCATTGAGAAACTGGGAAGGGCAGAGAAAGGACTGGAGTTACCTTTCCAGACTGTTGCTTCCAGGAGAAAGAAGCAGAGGTTTTCTATGCCATGAGTCAATGTAAGAACAGGGGGAGAGAAAAAAAATGATACTAAAGTCTAATAGAATTATTCCTTACAAAGTGATATAATTGTTAATACCAACAATAGAGAAGGATTAAGTGTACAAAAAACAAAAGGTACTATCTTTCCTGAAAAGGACTACAAGGTTCATTTGGACACTGGGGCATTATTTACACACTGGTCTTCTTTTTCTTTTTCTGACCAAGTCTTTCTTCTAATCACTTTTCTATCTGTCATTCTTCCCCTTTAGCTACCAAAGCTTCAATGTCATCATCATAGCTCTAAATTGCCATGGGTTACATCTAATGGGCAGGGAGCAGGGTAGAAGAGACAAAGGGAAGTAAGATCTGACAATGGAGTATTTGCACTGGTGGTGAGAATAAGTAAGAGTGGTTTGTAAGTGGCAGCTAAGAGATAAGTAGCTATTATAGTGAATGGATAAAAAAAATCAGACAATAATTAAAGCCATGGGTTATATGTGATGTATTGGTATTTTTAAATCCTTTTTTAAAGAAAAAAATGAAAGTTTTTGTTATTAATACCAAACCAGTTCATTGACAGTAAGAGGATAAGCTGTTATAACAAATCACACAAAAATACAGTGTCTGTAAAAAAAAAGCTTCTTTCTCTGTCATCTAATAGTGCAGAGGTAGGTGGGCAGTCCAAGATCAGTTGGCTCTGTCCAATGTCACAAGTTTATTTTATCTCGTTACTTTATTCCTGGGATATGTTCCTGTCCATGATGTCAAAGCTGCTCAGACCATTACTTTCAGCTCATAGAAAGGACATTTGAGAGAAGTGGGGGACAAGTAACTTCCTTTGAAGAATGTGACCAGGAAGTTCAATGTGTCACTTCTGTTTGTGTCTCTTTGTTTATAATCTAGTCACATGGCCATACTGAACTGTAATGAAGGTTGGAAATTATATTTTTTTCATCTAAGTACTCATGTGCCCTTCCAAAATTGTGGTGGGGGTGGGGTTTTATTACTGAAAGGAAGAATAAAATAGAAGAGTAACTATTAGGAACAATTAGAAAAAGCAGGCTAAGACAGTCACAAAGATTTTTTTTATAATCTTGTGGAAGCTCACATGTTGTATATTAAAATAAAATGTATATTTTATTGTGACATGAAATTCTGGTCATTTCATTTACTTTTATATCTATTTACTATGACATGGTTGAAGGTAAGTTTCAATTTTAAATGAACTTTTTTATGACTACTGGGTTTTTCTTATTTCAGCTTTTTTAAAAATTTTTTTAAAAGATTTTATTTATTTATTTCTAGAGAGGGAAGGGAGGGAGGGGGAGAGAGAGAGAGAAAGAGAGAGAGAGAGAGAGAGAAACATCAATGCGAGGTTGCTGGGGGTTATGGCCTGCAACCCAGGAATGTACCCTGGCTGGGAATCGAACCTGGGACACTTTGGTTCCCAGCCAGCGCTCAATCCACTGAGCTATGCCAGCCAGGTTATTTCAGCTTTATTAAAACAGTTTTAAGATTTTTCTACCTATATACACTACAGATTTGCTATTCATTCTTACAGCTACCATGAGGCTTTCCTTATCTTTACTCACATTCATTCCGAAGCTTAAATTTACTTTCTAATACTTTTCATTTTTTGGTTACCTAATATTGATTTGAATGTAGCATGGCAAAGGATAAGTACACATTTTGATATCTGTAAAAAAACCACCAACTTAAATAATGGTCTGAACTCAGGTTAGTGTAAATGTCTTTGCATCACTTTTAAACTAACTGGAGGCCCCTGGAAACCTGGGTTGACTCTTGGATCACCCTTGGTCTTTTTTATTGTATAACTGGAAATCTGTTTTAATTTTGTGGGTTACCATGCAATATGGACTCTTGTATAGTTATTTTTCCATATAGATGCTCAGTAAGTATTGGTTGAATAATTGAATTGGGTCAATTGGAGCTCATCACAAACTGATAGTAACACAAAAGTAACCTGAATCAGTGTTAGGCCACCTTTTCTAGACAAAAAATATTTGGTGTTTTTGTTTGTTTAATAATGTGAATAATAGCCCATGTAAACTAAGTAAATATATAAATGAATTACAGAAATTTTACACATTGTAATAAAAATATTTCTCCTTTTAAACAGCCTAAAAGATGAGAAGCAATTAACACAGTGCCTGAAATAAGAGAATCTCAATAAATAGTATTCAGAGTTAATTACCTTTTATGTTGGTCATAGGACAAAGTAATCACTGTTCCATCAATATATAACAAAATAACTCATACCTTTCTGGAAGTCATTATTTATTGTAATATGGAACAAATTTACTCTTACAATGTAGAGGGTCCAATTTGAAAACACAAGAAAAGCTGGTGTGAGAAGTACCCTCTTCACACAAATTTAGCATATGAAACTATCCAATAATTACAGAACATCTCCCCAGATTTTACTCTACTTGTGAATACCTCAGGGAACTCAGAAAGCTTTTAGGGAAGCTTAGAGCTGTAGGAGTTCAAAAGACCTAAATGGAGAATATTTTTTTATCCAACTGTTTGTTTGGCATATATCCAGGGGTAATAGATTGGAATATTCAGGAACCCCTTTCCCCCAACAGTACACACCAGAATGTGATAGAAGCAGTGTATAGTACCTGTCCCTGATTGATTGATATCCAAAATCTTTTCCTAATTCTTTGGCAATGCTATACCTGTTTTACTCTTTCAAAAAAAGAATTCTAGTTTTCAAGTTTTTTCAACCTGCTTCTCCTAAGTCATTTGTTATTAAATTCATGAACTCTTAGTTTTCCCTTTTTCTTTAATCCTAAACTTTGTTTAGGCTCCAATTAATCATAATAATTCTATTTTTTATTGTTGTTCAAGTACAGTTGTCTCCATTTTCACCCCATCTTGGCCCCTAACCCCACCCATCCCTGCCTTCTACCTCCGAACCTACCCCATTTGGCTTTGTCCATGTGACCTTTATATGTGTTCCTTGATGGACCGTCCCCTATTTTTCCCCATTATCCCTCTCCCCCAGCCCCTCTGGTTACTGTCAGTTTGTTCTTTGGAAGCCATAATTATGATAATGTTTAAAAGCTGTATGATGTTATTTTTTTTGGCACATTGAGAACATCACTATTTAACTTTTTGGATTATTTTACTTCAATAGAATTTATTTATTTTAAATTCCTTTTCTATTTTACCTAAAATTGACTGATGTCTTCCAAAAGGTTCCAGATCTTGGTTGCAAATTTTGGCATCTCGAAATGCCTCCTAAATATTAGAGAACTCTGGCAGTGGGAAACTTGTTTACTACATTTTCATTTTATGATAACTGAGGAGTTAATTTCCTTTAAAATAATTTTCTTCTATTTATCCTCAACAACATAAAATTACATCTATTTGTTTGTAAGACACTTTGAAATTCCAGGCAGTAGGAGCAATTTTAATTGTTTTAAATTAAAATGGAACTTCTAAATATATATTTTTAGAATTAAATCTTTATGTCAATTTTCCTATAAAAATGTAAATTAGCTGGCAGAACTTTAATTCATTTACCTAACAAGAGTGAGAGTGATCAGCTTTCTTAGTTCACATGTATGATGAAATGTTAATGTACTTATGTTGAGTGGTGAGTACCCTGGAGTTTGTTACTTATTCTTTTTAACAGTTTGGACTATTTTTGTACACAGCATTGTTTCCCCAGATAAGCCAAAATAAGTAACATCTCTGCCCTAAATGTTTTGATTTTTCTGGGAAAGTAAAGAGCTGATATATATATTGGTGAAATAGAAAATTTGCCAGTTTTGTTAAGTTAGATTCTGGTGGCTGGTGACAAGGTTATATATTAGCATAGATGAGAGATTTAATGTTCAATTAATGGTTACAGAAACAAGCAATGAATCAGGTGTGATTTAAGCAGAATGCTTCCTGTATAAAAATTTACTTGATGATACTGAACTGTCTGTCTAGAATAGGTATAAATTTTCCTATGTACAAATGACTTCCCCTACCAAAATATATCTTGCCACCTTGGTTTTAGTGCTTGCCCTGTTAACAGTCTGTTTCTGCAAGTACGTATTTGTCATATGCCTAATTTATATTTTGCAAACAGCACTTTAAGTAGGATTCTAATAATAAAAACTAAAGAAACTTGAGGTTTTCTTAATGTTTTAGATGCTGCTTTTGAAAATGTTACGTGAAACTAATGTTGGTCTTAAGCATGTATTTTTTTAAGATTTACTAATTATAATGGTAATTTTTCTTTTCCAAATTCACTTTTAACAAAACGCTCTGTTAGATGGCTCCAAGAGCAATCAGCAAGCTAACTCATGCTGAGCATAAGGGGGATAGGGTCCAACACTGGGGCCCTGTAATTGGTGGGGACTTCAAGAGTGGAACTAGCGGAGAGACTGCAGTGACACTGCCCTCCCTGGGCGGGTTGAAGCATCTCACTGGTGACGGGTCTGAAAGCACGTGGCTACGTCATGGAAAGCCAGGCTTTTCAATGCAAACTTCAACTCCTCCTCCTCCTCCCTCTAATGCCTGTAACTCACATCCGAGGCTGGGTGAGGAATCTGGAGCAGAGATTTTCCTCATGCTCACCGTTGTTGGAAACTGGGAGAGTGAGAGGAAGGAGGAAGGGGATCTGTGGAGCTCTCTACCCACCACCAGCCTGACCAGGGGAGGAGGCACCTAGATTTGCATCTTTTCTTCGTGGTGATTAAGAACTGCAGGTTCAATCCGATCCCACTGGGCACTGGCTATTGATTATAAAAAAAAAAATCGACACTGGGAGAAGGGAGGCTCTGTCTTCGGCTGTCAGACTGGATCTCGGAGGTGGTATTGGTGTGTGAGTGTGTGTGCTGGTGGCTTTTTTTCCTTTCTCGCCCCCCCCCCCCTTTTTCTCCTAGGGGCTACACAATGGCAGTCTTCTCTCACTGAGATGAATCCTGCTTCGTCTTCTGCAGACCCACCCATCCTCATAGCGATCAAGTAAAAGGCTATGGTTTTCTCTTTGGGGATCTTTTGTGCATTACTGTTCTCCCTGATTAGTTCTGGTCTTAGTTGGGATTTCTTTGCTTTTTTGTTTGGCTTCGTGCTGAAAAAGGATTTTTTCCCCAACCCTTTGGTAATTATCCAGTGGTGATCAAGAAGGATAAATCATTCACCCTGGCCGAAAAAAAACAATCCCTGAGAAGTCTCAAAGAAATATACCACGTGAGAGGAAGAAACTGGGAGAAGATTCGGAATATTATCGTTTTTCCTATGGTAAAACCGGTGCCCCTCTTCAGGAGAACTGATTTCAAATTATTATTATGCAACCACAAGGATCTCTTCTTTCTCAGGGTGTCTAAGCTTCTGGATTGCTTTTCGCCCAAATCAATGTGGTTTCTTTGGAACATTTTCAGCAAAGGAACGCATATGCTGCAGTGTCTTTGTGGCAAGAGTCTTAAGAAAAACAAGAACCCAACTGGTAAGCAAAATATACATCATATTATCTTTTTTCCTCATAATAACCTGTGTGTTGCTCATTGAGCTAGATCTGCAGTTCTGCTATGCAGGAAGGCAGGGGAACAGAAACGGAACCAGCACAGTGTTGCATATAGAGGTGTTGCATGGATAAACAAGTAACAGCTGGATCGGAGTCTGTGAGCCAGAAAACCAGTATTAGCTTCTCTTGGCTGTGACACAATCCATCACTAGGAGAGAGGAGGAAAGTTTTTAAAAAATGTACTTGGTTGCCGATGCTCGGTGGAGTATTGAAGGGCTATGACTTAAGGTTTTGACTGAGGCAGATGAAGCTTTGGTAGTTGCCGGAGAAAAAGAATCGCGAGCTCGCCTTCTGCTGCAGGTTCGGAGGACAGAGCTCGGTGCCGAGAACCTGTTCTAGACCTTCTGATTAGCTTGCACAATATTCGCCACGCCATTACCTCTACCCAAAGTAAAACATACCTCCTCCCTCTTGGCCCAGCTCCTCCGACAGCCCCCGCCTCCCTCCCCAGTATACTCCCGGTGCCCGAATATTAACTCATTCCCGGGTCTGCCTCCGAGACCTCCTGCTACATCAGCAGCAGGGCTTATATGCCGGGAGGGAACCCCAGACTGAGAAGACAAGCCCGCCCCCTCCTCAATATATGTAATTAACCCCCCCCCCCCCCCCCCTTAAAAAGCTGTATTAAAGCCCCGCGTCCGGCTACCACGGGTTGGATCAGCCCGGCCGTGAGTCCCTGTTTCAAGCCCCTGCTGATTATGCACCCCCTTTCTAAAGGGCTCCAACCAGGAAACTTGCAGCACATTACATAAGAAATGCAAATGTAGGTGATTCGGGTAGTTGGTTACCCGGGTTCACTTTCCGGTATTTCAATGTGAGGTGTTTGAGTACGGCCACAGAGCTGTGGGAGAGCAGTCCAGGGAGGCCAGGCTGGAGGGCTGCATGGTGGTGGCGGCGCGAGTCAGGGAGGGGTGTGCTCTGGCATCAGGGGTATGAGGCGCTGCCCGGCTTGGCTCAAGATGGGGAGGGAGGAACTAGAAGCCGGGTGTTTGTGCGTGGGGAGGCATTGGCGGGGGGTGGTAGTGGGGTGGGGGCTGGTCCCTCCTGCAGTAGCAGCACAGGCACTGGAGCGTCCTAATGCTGGCACTGCGGTGTAGTAGATCATGGCTCCACACAGCCTTCCTGACGTCCGGAGCTTCACCGGGTGCCCCGCTGGCCTCTGGAGCCCCAGCCACTAGGCAGCAAGTGGCTGCTCTCTCCCCATCTCCGGAACCTTGCAAATACAGTGTAGCTGGGGTGGCACGCTCCAAAGGGGCTACGCCTGCGGGTGCCGGGTGTGAGTGGAGGAGGAGAAGTGGGTAGGCGGGGGTGGAGGAGGTAGGTGTGGAAGCTGAGCATCGTGTGCCGCCCCAACTGCTGCAGAAGAGAAACTGCGAGTTGTTAGACGGTCAGGTCCAAAAGGGCAAATGTTCCCGTACTTGCGGGGGAAGCCTGGGCAGTCGCCCCAAGTTGGGAAGTTTGGGTTGCTGTTGAGTCTCTGGAACTAGCTTCTAGCTACCAGTGAGTGCGGTGCTGCAGTGGGCTCTGTGCCTCTGTCCTGGAATTCTCATCATCCCGTGCTCCAGTTTTACCCTGTTTCTCTCTGGGCCCTTCTGTTCCTGCCTCCTCTTATACCTCCCTCCCCTGTCCTTTTACTCCTTCTCTTTCAACTTCTTAGCTTTTGGCAACCCTGAAATGACACTGTCATCCTGAATATTATCCAAGGAGAAAGCAGCGTTGTCACCTTAACCATCCGCATTTACAATTCAGTTATGTGGTGCACCCCAACCCTTGACGAATCCTCGATAATTCCTAGATTTGCAACATTATCTCACAAGTTAACGTGAACATCCTTTTTGCAAGACTTCCTAAAGTGGGACAAGCCAAGGGCTGTAGCTGGGAGGGGAGGGGTTACTCCTTCACACAGTAAAAACAGTCGTTCTCAAAGTCTTCTTTTGTCTTCTGAAAAGATTTAACCCCCATCTGAGAAAGGAATACTGTAAAAACATTTTTTTTTGAAGACTCAGCCTTTTGTCTAGGGACCTTGAACTCAGTCTCTCCATAGTACTAGAGAGGGAGAAATAATTTAGCATGGAATAGTAAGTTTCCTTACTGGCTTTTAATTTATTTTTGTAAATGGTTTTACTGGAAAGGCTAATTTCTCCCAATACAAGATACAAGGTCTTTTTTTACACCTCCCCCACCTTACCCCCTTTCATCTTTCTTGAAAAAAGTAGGTATTTTTTCATCCAAGGCAGTTTGGAAGGTGTCAAAAATGACATTATTTTTACAGCAATTTATTTTGCAGCTTATGAATGCTAACGTTCTTGGATGTGAATTGATGGGTTAACTTAAAGTCTGCTAACAACACCACCATTATAACAGCATAGTTTAGTCTTAGATTGACAAAGTTTAGCTTTCTCACCTGGGAGTTGCAATATTTCATAACTATTTTAATAATGGGACATTAATGTGTCACATTTTCAATCTCACCTTCTAAAAGTTTTTACTTTTTGAGCTGGAATCGAACTCATGCCTAGTCATTCCCCTTTCAGTGCTGTAATTGGCAAGTTCCATTCTCTTTCTGCTGTTAACATTAAATCTAAAATCATTTGCAGATTTTTGGTCCCAAGATAAGAGTACAACTAAGAAGTTAATTGGGTAATTAAAATAAAACAAAGACTAAAATCTCTCTGACTGTTAAAACCAAAAAGAACAGATTGACTACTACCTATTATGTTATTTTAAATCTAAAATGAAGACAATTAACTGATTTCAAACTAAAAGCTTGGCAGATTATCACAAAATGGCAGTACTAAAATCATGAACTTGGTGCAAAGACTTATTAATTTTCTTCCCAATCTTTGAAAGTTATAAAATAATATAACAATTATTCTTAATTCTTTAATTTGTCAGCAAGTGTAGGTAGTTTGGTTAAGGGTTACTAGGAGGAATTCCAGAACACTGTCATATAATCAGGATGGTGTGAAAATAAGCAGCTAATAGAGCCATGATCTTAAGGGCAGAGTTATTCATTTACCAAAGTTAGTAATTGGTATTTAAAGAAGAGGTATTAATAGATTTTTGAAATTGTTTGTATGTAAATCATGAGTAATATATTTGTACAATATTGCTTTAAAAATAAATGGTAATAGCTTATAAATCCTGAAATATATTTAATATCTTGGTAAAAATGAATAAACTCTCACAATACAACTATTATCAGAGAACACACACACGTGATTTAAATGTCCTACTTTTCCCCTACTTTCCTAGTAGAGGGATAGCTATATGTTTAGAATAAATGTTACCTGCTTCAACTTTCACTGTAAAGTCATGCAAGGGGACTGTATTTTAGGCAAATCATTAAATCATGAATACTAAGTCCAAGGCATTTATTTTGCCCAAAGGAGGACTTGATAGGTTCCTTTAAACCAGTAATAGTAGTTTGGAGTAGTCAATGTGTATCACAGGCCAGTGTGAGAAGTAATCTGGGTCATTGACTTTGAGCAACAGCTGCTAAAGAAAGAAATGTGATTGCAAAAAAAAAAGTCCACAATAAAGATAAACAGTAAGGGTGTGTATGGGTATCTTTTCAGACACATAATATACAACAAGCAAAGGAAGCCACCAACCCTCAAACACATACAGCTGCTGAACCATATACATGAGACTCCCAAACTTCCATGGAATGATAGGATTTTGGGAAGCACAGTTTTTAAGATAAACAGTAATGAAAGTTAATTTTAATTTTAATGAGTACCAATGTTAGTGGCAAGGAGGGTAGGAAGCAGATGCCCTAGACCTACTTTTGCAGAGCATATTTAGAAAACCCCATACACTTCAGGCTGAGTGTGTCCTTTTCTGAATGTAGTTTCCCTCTCTGCCATGTAACTTTGAGATGAAACAAGTAGGGCTTGGTATAGTTCAATGGTACTTTCTATTTCCTACTTATTTTGGTGTCTTTCACTCTGATTTTGCCTTTTACTAAGCTTTTTTAAGTGCTAAAACACTTGGTATGTTAATGTAACTCACTCAAATGTAGTTTATTCTTTTAAAGCTACTTCCATTACCTCTAGGGCTATCATGGTGTTTAGAAATGAGAAAATAGTAATAGAGGAAAGAAAAATAATATACAATTTTTACTCCTCCTCCTCAGCCTACAGACTTGTCCTGGGTTCCTGTAGAGCTAGGTGAGCCACAATGGGCCACAAATCTGAATTTGTAAACACTGAACATATATCAGTTGGACAGATTAAACTCAAACTGCATGACTGAAACACCATACAAATGTAAGGTTCTTTTCTTTTTCACATGCTTGTCTTTAGAGTGGGATTTCTTGTAGTATGAGTTGGGTTTGAACTTCATCCAGGCAGCTTTACTTAAGATGCAAATGAGTTTGCAGAGCAATGATAGCCTGTGAACCAAAGGATGACATTTTAGATAGACTTCCAGGTATTGACTTGTTGCAAGAGTGTATTTTTCTTATTTGAAATTTATATCCAAGTTAACAAGTGTGAAATCCAATGTGTGATAACCTAAACTTGGTTTTACTGATGAAGATGATTTTAGCTGTATCCATTTCCAGCCTGTTATCAGACAGCATCTGTAACTGACGTTTTTTTTTTCAAATGATACATTGCTTTCAGAAGGTGCCAGAGCTAATTCTATATTTCACTTTCTCCATAGGGAATCATTCCTTTAAAAACGTTCAAACCCAGCCTTCCATGTTTTAGCAACACAAACATTGGGGACTTTTGTGAAGTGTTGTTATACATATGGTAGCAAGAACAACAACCAAAGTTTTCACTCCTTTGCACATTTTGGCGTCATAATTCATTCAACTGACTCATAAGCTTTCTATAAATACTTTGTAACTGTCTCGAAATGGAAGCATATACTCAAAATAGTTTCTTGAGCCATAAGGGATTCAGCTGGGATGTTTGAATGGTATACTTGAAACATTGCATTCTCCCTATATTGTTTATTATACCTTTGAGCTTAAGTTAGTACCATCTCCAGGAGGGACTGTGGGTCAGGGATATTTGTACTGACCCATCTACCCGCCCAGCACCATAGTCTGGGTTATTTTAGTTTGTGTACCATACCAGATTGAGTTATGAGTTGAACCTGAGCACTGAAGGGCAGGGAATTTTATGAGAGAGGTTTCTCAGTTCTTCCATATGCCTCTAGAAATAAACTAATGTTTTTGCTATTCTGCCTTTTAAGGTCCAAGTATGTCCTGATGATTTGTTCGTATTATTTCTCTAGTTGCCACAAACTAATTTTCTGCTTTGGTCAAAATGTAAAAGGTAGGATGATGAACGCAAGGGAAGTTGAAAGAATTCTTAGCGCCTTCCTAAACATAAAGGCAAAAAGCAGCAGAATGTAGACAGGTTTCATAGGGAACATGGAAGTTTTTGTTTATCTGATCTACTAACATCATAAAGGGGAGGCACCCAACAATTGTTGGGGACTATTGCCTTTATCATTGTCCCCTGACAAAAACTCTGGTTATGACACATAGCAGGTTTTCAACACATTTTTATTAAGTGAATTAATAGTGAAAAACAGGGTTCTCTGAGAAAGGTTATCTTCTCTCCTGGCATGCTTAACTTTTAAACAGCAAATGTTAGGGCACCATTCGTTTCCCTCTGCAAGAGGGAAAACCACTCGTTTTCTTTTCTAGTCTTTGATTTTCTTCTCCTTAAAAAAGGGCATTCCGAAACAGTTGTGTTCCTTTTTCTCTTATGAAGTCCTTTCTCTAAAAATGGTAACTGGGGCCCTCCTTTGTGGATTGTTTTTGTTCTTGAGGGGGCTGCAAAAGCCACTAGTTCCAGTTGTTTGGAAAGCAGGTGCCTTCCTCAATACTTTGCCTGTCTGCTTCAAAGCAGTCATCTTCAAACGTGGTAGTTCCCTGTACTTCACACAACCGCACTTATGTATTTAGCTTCCTCCTTTCTGAAGCCACTGTCAAAGGTGGAGGGAGCTGGGCCTCTGTGGCTTCAGGCTGGGAGACGCGGAGTTTGTGTCTGGGACCAGGTCTGGCAGAACGCAAGAAATAGGGCAGAGCCCCCGCTCTTCAGAGCGTCTGTTACCTGTTTTTTGCAAGCTGAGAGCCCGCTACCTCTGCAGCTGGGATCTCCTTTAAAGAGTCGGGTCCCTTGGTGATATAGCTGAAGCCGGATTGGGTGTCGGCCTAATTGAGTGCTGAGGGTAGGGATATAAGGCCAAGCGCCCTCTTCTTTTGGGTGTAACCTGCGGCCAGAGTCCCAGGACTTGGCCACCACACTTGCTCCTCGCCTCCCGGAGTCTGGAGCTCCACTGCGCAATGCGGTGGAAGCGGCCTATCCGAGCCACCGTAGCGCGGGAAGTTTGTGTTGCCACAGAGATGACCTCTGACCTTGGGGGGGGGTCCATCGAATGTCAGGGGGCTTAGCAAGGGGCACAGCCGTTGCTATGGAAACCGCATGGCCAGAAGCCATCCTGCTGGCGCGACCTGGCGTGTGGACCGGGGCGGGCGGGGCCCTGTTGCTGCGCAGGTTTGCGGTACACGAAGCCTGGGTTCAGCTGGGACGTACCTGTGCTTCACGGGGGCGGGCGAGGGGGTGCAAAAGAGTTTGGTCCCAGCCCATGGGTGTCTGTCTTTTTCCCACTGCCTTCCAGTATGCTTCAGGGCTTAGAAGAAAGGGCACTGAGCGAGAGGAATTCTCTGTCTCGCTGGTGGTGATTGCACCCAAGCTCAAGACAGGGAGTAGATGAGCAAGAGTGGTCAGTTTCTCTAGTAGGTACCGGAAAACCAGGGCTGGCTCTTGAAGTTCTGTGAGCCTCAGTACGAAAGGTTTTGATTCTTACAATAATTGCAGGTCGTCCCCAGCTCCCATGTTCTAGGCTGCTGTAACTTTCCATCCAATTTGGACTGTAAGTGAACTTTTCCTCCTTTCCTCTCTCTCCTAGGCTTTGTTGAGTATTTTAGTTGTACTCTAAAATCAGAGACTATTGGAGCTGGAGGACCATGAATGGATCCTCCAGGGATCCATGAATGACCTGTTCCTTATAGAGGTGTGTCAACTTCTTCACGGTGGAGGAAGTGACTATTCCAAGAGCTAATAATGAATTGTAGACCAAGCACAGAGCTTTGAACCTTGGAAAAAGAAACAGATGGTATGTTACAGGTGACACCACCAACACCTCTTCACTCAGTTTATAGAGTGGTTGGTACTGAAACAGATGGCACTCCATCATATCCACCATATTCCCCAGATCCTTTCCTGTCTATAAACATTTTTGGGAAGAAGTCTATGTACACTGGCTTGTTTTTCCTTCTATCACCTTTGGGCTACCAGGAAAAAAATAATCACAGATGTTTTAAATCTTAAAAAAAAACTTCATTGTAAATTTGGAAAGTCAGACTATTTTGCTGGCATGATGATGCAAAATTCACTAGTTTATAAAAGAACAACTGGATCCAAATTGTGTTTTTGGCAGATGGTATAAATTAAGGTTACCTGCACAGACAGCTTTAAACTTTTAAAATACTTTTTTCATTGGCCTAGTTTCCAAATACCTTTTCTTCTGATAAAATTTACTCCCCTGAAGTGTGTATTTCAAAGAGATGGCCTTCAGTTTTTAGAGAAGATTGGATAGAACATTTACATTGCAAAGGCACAGGAAAAGAATGCAAGTTCCTTCAAGAAGGTTTTTTTAAAATACAAGTCTTTATAGATAAATAGGGGGGGTGTTGAAATTGGGAAAAAAGATAGATAGGCTTTGAATTGCTTCTAGACGTGCATTTCAGTTCTTGTAAAGACTCTTTTCATAACACAAAGACTGTTTTCAATTGCTTGAAGATTTTGATTGCAACATGTATGACATAAAATGACAGACCACTCATTCTATTTCATTAATGTCTATTTGCTTCTTTAGATGAGGGAGAAGATCTTCCACTAAGATGGAAATCAAAAGATTCCTGGGTTCTAAGTTTAGAGCTATTTGTCTTTGGAATATTTTTCTTTCCATTTGTGTACATAGTTTTCTTTAGTTCAGGGGAGAAGGCCTAAAAAATGTTCCTATCAGGCTTTGAATATTGGCTTCCAATTTGGCCACCTTCTAAGCTTAGGAGTACTTAAAAATAATCCTTTCAAATACCTTGTCAGGTATCAGTTGGGACAAATGGTAAATATCCCTGGCATTATTGAACAACCTGGTGGGTGCAAGAGGTTTCCTCAAAGAAGATACAAAAGATACCACCCTCCCAAGAGCCAGAACCACTCCCAAAGATAGCCAGGAGAAAGGCTTGAACAATTCTGCTGAGATCTGGAAACAATCATTAGGACACTAGCCAAAAATGGAGTTCGACAGACATTTCTATCCAGCCATATCTATCTACAAATGGACTGAAGCCCAAATTTCTTTCTGGCCATATTTTGGGGTCCCCCCAACTAGATGGTTGCCATGGCCAGTTCTTAGGACACATGAAACAAGAAGGCATTAAAGTGTCCCTGGGAGAGAAAGATGAATAACAAATAGGACTTGGAAAGGAAGGGACAACATGAAATTTTACTTTGCTCTCTGCTGTTCATTCACTGCAGACAGATTGGGAGAACCAACTCTGGTAAGAATTCTCAACCTTTGCTCAGTTCTGCAAGTTTTTTCAGGATCGTATATGTAGGCTCTGGAGCAAGTGGTAATTAAAGTAGAGACTTTAGCCTCCTATATATACCAGAATTTGGTAAAGTTTTGCATTAATTGTACTTTTAGTTCCCCTGGCTGTTTAGGTAGTAGTTTACTGGAGAATCTCTCAGAGTCCTGTCAATCCTGAGAGGGGCATATATGAGCCCTCCCCTTTGAGGATAGATATTGGGGCATCTGTAAGGCCACTAACTTGGTGGACTTTTGTTTGTGGTCTTATAGTCTCTTTAAAGTGGAAAGGCAATTCAGATAGAGGATTAATAGACTGTGAATACTGAGATAAAGGAGGATAGAGGGGAGTAGTAGAAGTCATGTCAGTTTTATAGTCTTTGTTTTAAGTACCCCTTATGTCATTAATTTTTCTTTAGCCTTCTGTAATTAATCTTTCCATGAAACTATTTTGGAATTAAGCATTTTGGAAGCTTTTACGCCATTAAATAGGTATTCCATTCTGTTTGTTTGACTTGGGAACCCTTACTTTCAAGTGCTCTTATTAAAGGATCTTGTTTAATTGAAAACCTTCCCCATAAAGACCATTGTACTTCTAGGTTGTCTTAGTAAGATTTTTGCTATTATTGTAGATATCTACAACTTCTAGAACCATAGTTCTCAAACATAAACTAAACAGGTGGCATGCTTAATTCTTTGAAACTTGAGGATACCATTTCTTTAGCTAAGCCTTGGGTTTCTTGGAGCCAAATTAATACCTATAAGGAGCATGTTGCCGGGTAGGAATTTTGTGGTGTTTTACAGGGTGCCTCATTGCATGGAATTTTTCTTGAGGTTGGTGGGTGACTTAGTTGATCTAATATCTTTTATGACCAACTTATTGTAGTCTTAGTGTTAGGTGATGAGCACTCTAACAGCTTTGTTAAAAAAAGATTTTATTTACTTATTTTTAGAGAGGGGAAGAGAGGGAAAAAGAGAGAGAGAAACATCAATGTGTGGTTGCCTCTCATGTGGCCCCCACTGGGGACCTGGCCTGCAACCCAGGCATGTGCCCTGACTGGGAATTGAACCTGTGATGCTTTGGTTCGCAGCCCACGCTCAATCCACTAAGCTACACCAGCCAGGGCTCTAACAACTTTTAAGGCTCTATTTTGTGCCCAATGATTTTGTGGCTTTGGTTTCCAAGATTCTTGTTAGCAATAGATTTATTCCTTTCATGAGAAGATTTCTTTGTATTAGCAGATGCCCTATTGGCTTTTAATAATCCAACTTGTGTCTGTTTAGATTTTGATGTGCTGTTGGTCAGAAAAGTTTGAGATTCCTGCCTTACTTTATTTCCCTAAGTGCCCGGCTCTTTTTATGCTGTGGGGATAACCTTGAGATTTTGTGAGACCCCTAGAGCTGCCATCTTACTTTTTTTTAGGTTGAGGAGTACCCAGTGTTTTCACTTGAAATAATCCCCTTTAATTCAACCAGACCGAATTTATGGCTGCCTGTGCCCAGTTCCTGAGATTTGTAAGGCCGTTCCAGAAGTGTTCACCGTATAGATGAAGTAGGCCACAAACCCAAAGGTGGTGGACTAGTAAGTTTCACCATGTAAATCTGGAGTCTCTCACACCCCAGTTTTCCACCCAGAAGGATTAGGAAAGACAAACTTGTAGAGCTCAGAACACAAAACAGAGCTCAATCTGAGTGAAGTTTACAGGAAATCCCTAAGAGGGGCCAAAGAGGCAGCAAACTAAATGGCCTCTGTGGGCACCTTCACCTGCATCTAGGAACCATTCCCCAAATCTTTTGTACCTGTGTGGGTCCCATCTTGTTGCTGGAACAGTCAATTGTCAAAACTAAAACAATTTATTAACAAGTTTAATGTCCTTTATTCAAGTGAAAACAAGTCATGGATTGCGGGTGTAGAATGCCTCACAAGCAATGGAGCACTCTTCCTGAGAGATTATGGGTAAAAGTGAGTTTTGTGGAGTGCTTTAGAAAAGGCAACATGAAAATAGCACATCATTGTCTAGGAGTCTTGGATTTCCTTGTAAGGCTAGCAGGTACTATTTTCTAGGGTAAGGTAATCCAGCTAAAGCTGAATATGAGGATCCTGATTGGTGTACATTAGATTTCTTTGATAGGTATTTCCCATAAGTGCAGGCTGACTTAGGTTTATATTTATGACCTGGGGCAGGCCAGAGGGGTAGCCTCCATTCTGTGGGTCTAATTAACTTTTCAGTAGTCAAGAACAGAACATGTATTCTATGTGATGGTCACATTTACACTTTAGACAATCATTATGGCTACAGTGTGGAAAATAGCTTTGAGGGGGGTAAGACTGATGGTAGAAATGCCATAGAGGAAGCAATTAAAATAGAAGTGGTGAGGTCCAAATAAGGCGGTGATGGGTTGGGGAGTAAGTGGGGTCCAAATATCTCAGTGGTCAGTTTGAATTTGGGAAGGAAGGAGAGAGCCAGTGGTTCTGAACATAGGTTTTTGATTTGGACACCTCCTATTGATGCTAATCAATTGACCATTTGCCAGTAGAAAACCCCTGTCTCCTTGAAGCATGGAGTAAAAATTTTGCTTTCTTCATAGTGCTTATATTCAAGGGGCCGTGGTAGGTTTTAACAGAAATTAGAAAAGTTTAAAAAGTTTGTCTTTCTAGATCAAAATTTAAATAGGCAGTCCTAGGAGAGTTATTCTGGGACAAAGAGTACATTTTCTTGACTTCAAATCTTGAAATACTTAGGGATGGAAATATGCTATATAATAAAGTTAAAAAGTTGTTTCATAATACAATACAATTCCTTGTCAATAGCATATGTTTTTGTGCACAATACTTTGTTCAGTTTGAGGATTCAAATAGTGCACTTAAAAGACAAGTTTTCAGATTAACTATTCAGGCTTGGGAAGAAAAGAGAAGGAAGTGTGAACTTTATTAAATTTGCACATGTAAGTGTGTGCACCTGTTTTCTAGATAGAAATCAATGTAGTTGTAATTAAAATTTCTTTTTCTTCCCTATAACATTTTGTTTTCTGTGCAATTAGAGTGTATCACTGATGTGTATGGTAACCTCTTCTGTAATGCTGCCTCTTAGATAAAGTATAGTTTGGGAGGGATTGTAATCTCTATTCTCTCCACTTCCTATATGGGGCAAATGATATACTATTGTTGTGCTTTAAAAAAGAAGAAACATGAAAATAAGAAGGCTTAAAAACTAAAACAATTGTAGGGTTAAAAATTTAAAAAAAACAACCACTCATTTCAAAGTGTGAAACTCATCATCTTTGACTGTTGTCATTCTTAAGTAAAGAGAAGACTTTGCTAGGAGGTCCGAATAAATTTCCTAATGAAACACCCAGTAGTCATCATCATTTTGCCTCAACATTTTTGGTGGGGCAGATAGAAAAGGTAACCCAATATTCTCTTTTCTCCTTCATTATACAATGACTTTACTTGTTTCCTAGGAATTTATTAATGTAATTATTTTTTCTTTTACATTTAAACTGTCTACTGACATGTAGATAAAGTGACATAAAATTTCTTATTGTTAGACATAGTCATGGATATAAAATATTAGAAATACTTTTAATGGATTGGATACTGGATATTAGAAATATTTTAATGATAAAGCAACAAAATAAAAAAATAAAAAGGGTAGAAATTTTCATCACCATTGCTTATTGTTTGTTTTGTTTTTTTTCTAAGTTTAGTCCTTTTAACATCTTGGGAGTAATATTAGAGAACTCATTGCTGAGGTGATCTATAGGTGAGTACATACACATGAGGTATAGTGCATATGTACTACATCTGTGGTACATATGCCTTAAAGGGGATGTTAGCCAGGGGTATGCATGCTAAGATAGAGTGTGGCCTGATTTTTAGAGCCATAAAGTCTAGTCAGCTCTTTTCTGACCTCTTGCTTTTCCCTTTAGCAAAGAACTTTTCCATCACTAAGCAATCACCCTTTTGTCCCACTCTTCTTGTATTTGTACTATTATACTCCAGATTTTGTCCTTTCACATATTTCCTTTAGTTATGTGTTTCAAAAGTTTTGTTATCAATTAACTCTTCAGGCAAGATTGGGATTAGAATTCAATTGGATTTTCAACTTTCACATACATCAGGGCAAAAAGGCAAAAAGAATGCTAACAATACAGTTGTCAGAAAGAAAATGAGACACTTCTATTTGAACTTGAGACATTTACCCAGAATAGCATTTATTTGAGTTCATTTCTTTCTTTTTGTGTGACAGGTAACATTTAAAAAATTGTGATGTGAATCTGTTGCTTTATTGGATTATATTGTTAAGTGATTTTGGAGTATTATTATAAGTTAACATTCCACTTACTATTCTCACTAATGAATGCCACTTACTAGATTTTAAAAAACTAGATATTACTCTCTACTTTGATGGAAACATTGAATTATTTTGAATCCTGTGTTACCATTATCTATGCTCTAAATAAGAAATAATAACTAATTTTTGGAGAATACTTCTTTCTGTTATACTTATGTTAAAGGAAGAAGCCCAGGCATGAAGAGGATAAGGAAGTTGCCTGATGGAATTCAGCTAGTAATTGAAATATCTGGGTACAAACCCAAAAGGTTTTACTACACAGTGTATACTGTTAAATCCCTGGATTTCACCTACCTCTCTAAAGAATGGGGATGGGGGAAGGTGGAAGGGTTTTCAGTAACAACTGTAAAGGTCACATGGACAAAACCAAGGTTGGGTGGAAGCAGGGGAAGGAGGTGGGGATGGCTGGGGTAGGGGGAAGTGGTGGGGGGAAAATGCAGACAACTGTAATTGAACAACAATAAAATAATAAAAAAGATGTTCAAAGAATGGATGTGAAAGTGGCTAGGACTGTCTTAGTGTGCAACATAGTTACTGTTAAGATATTCAGAACTTGGAATGCTTTCTTACTGAACATAATTTATACACACTAAAACACAAGTTCTTAACTGTAACATTTGATGTCTTGAATGTTGTGTGTATCCCTATCACTGTCATCCCAATCAAGATATAGAACATTTCCATCACAGAACTCCCTCTTGGTTCCATTTAGTTTACATCCATGCTTCTTCTAAGAAGCAACCACCATTGTGATGTCTCTCACTTTACCTTAACTTGTACTAGAACCTCATATAATTAAATAATTGAATCCTCATACTGAGTTTGCTTCTTTCTCTTAGCATACTGTTTTTGAGATTCACCCATATTACTGCATGCTAGGTATGTAGAATTTGATGTGGTAGCCTTTTTTTTTTTGTTTTTTAAACCTAGAAGCTCCTAATTGAACGGACTCAATTTCACTTAATATCCAGAAATTGTCCAAAACTACAAAGGCTTTGAGAGTTGACCCAGTTTGAAAGCTAACAGGTTAGCATGCTTCAGTTACATCGATGCTGGCTAAAGACAGGAGACTTCTGAGTCAAAGATAAAGGGCTTTATTATTCAGGGCACACCAGGCAGCACAAGCTTTATGTTCTCATTGGTTCTCCTTGTCCCCAAATACCAGGGGCAATTCTGAGTTTGCCTAAGTGGATGCTTGCACACAGTAGGTTTATTTTACAGCTGAGGCACCCTGAGTTTAGGCAATCCCCATCTTTTTAAGGAGCTTCTAGTAAAACTGCCCAACTTTTGCCCTGCAGGGAGGCATTCTCTTGAGGGAGGTACTATCCTGATCAGGAAAGAAACCTGTTCTGTAATTTAGAAGGAGGCTCTATTGCCAGATAGGTTGTGATATCCTTGGAAAGATAGTCTAAGACAAGCTGTTACAAGACATGCAGAAATCCCATGGATAATTTATCACTTAAATCTGTTTTTGCAAAGCAACCCTTTCTTCTCTTTTTCATTTTTCTCAGGACCGACATTCTTATTTTTCCAAAAATAAATCTAATCTATAGGAAAAAACTGTTATTTGTAGATTAAAAAATGATCCTGAGGTTTTGAGAAGATAGACAATATATGCAATCCTATACAATAAGCTTAACAGGTACTGCAAGATATTTAAAACATTCTGTGAAAATTTGGTTCTTGGCCACTAAACATTTAAGCTAAGTATATAGAGGATACTAGAAGTGAGAGACTCCTGAACAACTGAAGGATAACTGGAGCACTGTAGAAGATCCATCTGGATGTAAAGGGAAGACGGAGAAATGTTTTAGAGAAGGGTGACCCTAGCTGACTCTTGAATGCATGTTTCAGTTGGCAGGAGAGATAAGTATATTTTTGGCAAAGGCAGTAAAGTGAGTGAAAGTCAAAGGCTGAGTGAAAGGTAGATGTTTAGGGATCTGTGTGAATGTTATTGGAATCATATTTTGAAGGATTAAGGGAGTCAAAACCGTCAAGAGAGTGAGATTGGATATGGTAAAAATGAGCCTGAGAACATTTCCAACTTGGGAAGTGAGATGCTTGAGAACTGCTCTATTACATTTGGAAAGTGTAACTGGTATAACTGATTGTGGGATGTGTAGTACTGGAAGACTGGAGAGATTTCATAATAACTCAATCAAGTGAAAATGTCCTTTCATTAGCTGGAGATGGGAAACAGGAACTTGGATGAAAGAATAAAACTACCCAGCAGCTGGGAAGGGATGAACCAAAGGCATATGGGGAAATAATGGAGCTGGAAGGGAACTGCTTCCTCTGAATTATGAAGGTGTAAATGAAAGTTATAGGGGGTCACTGTAGAGGCTGATGGAAAAGTGGTTTCAATATACTTCTTGAAGTCATAGATGCTTTGTTGAGAATGAGACTGGAAATGTTGCTATATGGTGTTGATAGTTACATGTAGCTGATAGATGAACATATATTATGTTTTTAAGAAATATAATTTGAAGCCACTTCATAGCTTAAATTCTGTTGTTCTGGTGGCTTTGTTGGCTTTTTAAATAAGGGGAGAATGGTTTTGAATATTTGCTCCAAGGTTTAGTACTAAATATCTTTGTAGTACTAAGGTACTTGTAGCAGCAGTTTATTTCCCTGTAAAGTGATGTTTCCTTGTGAAATTCCACAACTGGGAAGGGCTAAAAATATCACAAGCTATTTGGAACTTTAACAACTTGGACCACATTTTTTTCCTTATAATGATACTAATGTACTGTTCTGGCTCTAGTCGTAAACATATGTTTCAGTAACTCTTGATGATCGTTAATGGATTAGTGGAGAGTTTCATTAAGGAATAAAATTTGCTAAAAGTACAACTTTTAGAACTGAATTTTGATTTTCAACTCCTGTTATAACTTTAATTGTTTTTTAGGGGGTCAATATTTATCTCTTAGATGTCTTAATGTTTAAGAATACCACAAAGTTTATAAAAATAAATTTTATTAAAACAAGAGCACAAGTTAATTTAATAATGGCTATTCAAACTTATATAATGTAACTAATAATGTATAAGTGGTAGTTTCATTTCTTTTATTTAAAGCTAGGATTCTTATTAGACATTACAGTTTTTGAGACTTTTATATACAGGGACACAAGCATAATTCACACAAGAAGGGAAAGGAGTTCATTTTGGGGGTGATAACAGTAGTAAACACACTGTGTTGGGAGCAAATTGGCAGCACAAACCTGAATTCTGTCATTTTAGTGGGTGAATGAGTAAGCAATTTGATTGAACACTTTGCAAATTAGGGTAAAGGCAGTAGACACCTGCACGATGTGAGAGGTCTGAATACTACAGTTAGTTGAAGGGGCTGAATATGTTGTATTATCATAGCTTTGAATAAAAAATTAAAATGTACACCCTTTGAATATAAAGACACCACTTCAGAATCACAGTCCAAGCTGTGTCATATGAATTGGCAGAGATATGTTCACTTTTCTATCCAGTCTCTCTGGTGCTCACTAACATGTACTTGTGAGAGTCTCCAGAAGTGGAAATTAGCATCCTTCCACTCACTCTGTGAATCATAATCTTTCTTTCTTATTTTTATTATCCAAAGTAGAATGAGCTATTATTCTTGTGAACCTTGGTAACAGTTTTTGCCTAACTATAGCATTCCTTTCACTGTTACAATTTAAATGTAAGATAGATGTTTGAATCTTTCTTTCTTGTATCCTTTGACATTTATAATCAGTAGAAATACTTTAAAATATTACTGTATATTTTGTTAGCTGCTATTCTTATCTCTCTCATTTTTGGAATTACAAGAAAATTAAGGAAAATGATAGAAGTTGGTACTGCTAACCAATATAGCAATACAGATGCAAGAACTTCTAAAAATACAGATTTTAATTTTGATGAAGTCCAATTTATTTATTTTTGTCATTTGTGCAATTGCTATCATGTCTAAGAAACCATTGCCTATTCAAATGTCATGAAGATTTAGTTCTAAGTTTTCTCCTGAGAGTTTTAGTCCTTGCATTTAGGTCTATGATGTATTTTGAATTAATTTTTTATATGGTATAAGGTAGGGATCCAACTTCATTCCTTTGTAATATTTGTTAAAAATCTAATGAGACATAAATCTCATTTTGAATTAATATATAAACAAATGACCTTTTTAACATTTAAAAAAAAAAGATTTAATTTATTTATTTTGAGAGGAGAAGGGAAGGAGAAAGAGAGGGAGAGAAACATCAATGTATGGTTGCCTCTTGCATACCCCATACTGGGGACCTGGCCTGCAACCCAGGCATGTGCCCTGACTGGGAACTGAATCAGTGACCCTTTGGTTCACAGGCCTGGGCTCAGTCCACTGAGCTACACCAGCCAGGGCCTTTTTAACATTCTTAATTTATTATTATTATTTTTAAGAATAATCTAAAAATATCTTGGTATTTAAAAAATAAATTGTGTATTACATGGAAGTATCATAGGAATATTGTAAACTTTTTTAGTAGCAATGCATGCCTACTTTTGTCTGTAGTTTAGCTTATAAGCACTTTAGAAAAATTAATACCCTTGTGAAACTGACAAGCCCTTTTAAGAAATTGATATGCCGGTGAAATACAACACTTAGACTATTTGTAGGTATATGTACTGAACAATTTTTATATATTTATCTCTGATTAAAAATTGCTCTGACTCATCTATGTTTATTTTCAAAACATGAGAATTTAATATACTGATGATATGATACTATATTTACATTTAATTTATGTACTTATTGTAGTTTTAATGTTAATTAAATGAAGGTCAAAATTCACTGTGAGATATGAATTATATTTCTTTTATTTAATTTATTCTGGTTCATATCTTAAATAGCTCATGAAGAACTTAAATACTCTTTGATATGAATGTCATCTAAAATTGTAACAGAACAAACTCTCCTGCTACAGCATATTGTGCTTTGTTTAAAAAAAAGTAACACTCTTTTCAGCAGATTAAAGCCCTGCCATTATCAATAGGTAGAGCTTCTTCTAAAGCAGGTAGACATTCTTAGGGTCAATCATCCGAGGAAAGGTTCAGCCATGAACCTGGACTCTGCAAGAGGGAGTTAACTACATGGGAAAGGAAACTTTATGTTTTAATACTTCTCTGGGGTTTAGATATTAGGTTGCTAGATGTAATTAGGCAATTTGGGCAGATTAGAAGCTGAGTAGGGAGACATAGATGTACTGAACTCTAAACTGAAAACAGGTAAAATATATGATAGGTTATCTAGTTCCACAACATATTCTATGTTAATTTTCTTGGTGTTATAAAGAAGTATTTAATTACTTTTATTTAAGTATTGCAGCCTTGCCTTGGTCATACATTGGGGAATTAAGAGAAGGGCCATTTATTTTTGCTTGAACCAGAGTATTCAATTCAGAACAGTGCCAATATGCTCTCTCTTGAAACCATCATTAGTGAGATTCCCAAAGGACACATAAATCTCAGGAGACAAAAATAAGGCTATAAGAGACCTGCTGACTTTCCAGTGAAAACTTTGGAAGCACTTGGTTTTATTTCCTTAAGGGATATGATAATTATTCTCTCTAAAGATAATTTTTTTCTGGAATCAAAAGATGTTTTATTTTAAATTACATTGCCAGGGAAGTGTGTGATTATGTGAGATGACTTTTGCTTCACAACTTGTTTTACATGGGCCCCTGAACTTTTAGAACAAAGTAAAATTGTTAGTATTAAAATGTTAACATGCTGATATTCTTTTTTTAGATTTTATTTATTTTTAGAGAGAGAGGAAGGGAGAAAGAGAGGGAGAAAAACATCAATGTATGATTGCCTTTTGTATGCCCCCAACCGGGGACCTGGCCCACAATGAGGGCATGTGCCCTGACTGGGAATCAAACTGGCAAAACTTTGGTTCCTAGGCTGGCACTCAACCCACTGAACCATACCAGCCAGGACAATGTGCTGATACTCTTTTTGCTTTAATATAAATGCACATTTAACATACACATATATATGTATGTGTATATGTATACATACATGTATATATACAACACACACACATATATATATACAGGTTATTTACAAATGAGTGAATCATAGAGAGATCTCTTTGCTCTTCCCTTATCTCCAGTGTCAGACACACTGCCTGAAAGATAGTGGGTTTACTCAATGAATGCTCATTAGAATAAATGATTTCTCTGGTCATGTTTTTCTTAATGTGCTTAATTTAGATATCTCCAATCTGAACTTGAAAGCAGAGGTCTTAGTAAAACAACCCCTTTAGTAGTGGTTTTTAATGATGTTATTATAATGTTAAAAGTGAAATATTTAAAAATCTCAATTTTGATTTTCCTAGATATTTCCCTTTCACAGGAAACATGAAAAAACCTTAATCTTTTATGTCTTCCCCTATATTATAGAAGAATCTTCTGATATATATTTGAGCCAGAATATTTTATCTCCTTTTGGTTTGTGCTGGCCAAGATGTCCTCGGTCCTATTGATCTAGAGGGGCTAATATTGTATGACCCTTGTCTAAAGGACATTCAGTGTCTCTTTGTGTTCTTATTATCTTCCTTTGACAATCACTGTTAGTCATATATATTTTAAAAAATATCTGATACAGTGTAAAGACAGCCGTATAAGTATGAGAATTTTGGAGTTTGGTGAAGATTGGAATCCTAGCTATAATTTTTCTTCACCTCAAGTTATTTTTGTTTGTTAGCTTGTTTTGTTTTTGGTAGTAGAAGGAGAATACCTCCATTATATATTTGTACTGACTAAAAGAGGCTACATAAGTAAAGTACCAAACACAATACCTAGCACATAGACATTTATTCATTAGTTTCTTCCTCCCTACTTCCTTGTGAGACACAATGTTAGTTTCTTTCCTACATATTCTGGTGGGTGACTATAATACAATTATTTTTATTAATTAATATAATATTTAAAGCATCTAACTATAGCTAATGTTTTAGAGTATATAAACATACTTGTACCACTGTTAAGTGGACTGACATAAATTTGACATCTGCATTCTTAGACATAGTTATGACCAGGAAAGTCAATGAATTAAGATGAAATGGCTGTAGTTGATCTATGCTAACTTGGGCCCTATATGAATCTGCCAAGAAAGTGCAAATCACTGTTGAATACAAGGATTTAATCTTATAAGTGTATGGTGCTTTCTTTCCCACCTTCTCAAATTACAGAAAGCGCTGTAAGAATGCAGCCTTGTCCTGAAGAACCCTACCACTACTCTTACTAGGCACCCTTTCAATCTCTCCTCTAAGTATCCTGTTTTGCTTTTCTTGAAACCATTTACCAGTGGATGATAATTATTAATAATTTTCTGGACCAACTGTGTCCCCATTATATGGTGGTAGCCCTAGTCTCTGCCTTAGTACCTCTGCATGCAGCATACGCTCAGGAAACAATTGTTATAGGAATTAGTGAATCATTAAGAGGAATCTTTTATCCTTAATCATCTGACTGTTCTAATCAGTTTGCCCTTTATTTATCTAGGTCCTTGTCTGAGGGACTCTGGCAAATTAATCTCCCTCTGGTATTAACTCTATAAACGTGCACTGATCAATCATCATTCCAACACTAAGTTCATGTCAGAATGAGTGCCATATAAAAATGTAACACATGTGTAGGGTTTTTGTATTTTGCCAATAAAATATGAATGAAGTAAATATTCAAGCATCTTAAAATATACATTCTATCTTTCGCTGTTTCCTTACTTAAATATTTAATGCAAATACTATGTCCCCATTTTGGTCACTTTAGAAAGAAGGGAGTATGAAGTGTATATTAGTGCTTAGGGTACTATTTTAAAAAGAATCACTATTTATGTCTATGTATTTTCAATTCTCAGTAAATATTAAGTCTTGGTTATAAAGGCTCAAAAAAAAAGCGTCCAAGTAAAGCTTAAAGTAAGGCCTAGGAGAAGCTGTGTTCTCATTAAACCTTCTTTTGTACTTATGGACCTAACCAGTTCTTTACTGTAAGCCTACTGGGCCTAAAGGAGCCTGGGACATTTTGTATTTTGCCTAGAGTGGGACTGGCTGCAAACAGTTTTGAAGCCCTTATATTTTTCTTGAGTCAAAGAATGTTATCAGATATTTGTGCTAGAATATTATAAAATATGCTTTTCCTTTATATCTTATAGAGTTGTATTAATCATCTATGTATACCAAAATGAATATTTAAACATATTTTGTAGTGTTCCTCATCCACAGCCTTTCTTGGAAAGAAATCTCACTCCTACATAATTCTAACTAAATAACTAAATATATATTTTAAAAATGTATATTTTACTTCATTTTTATTATCTTCCTTAATTACTTATATCCTACAATAATTACCTCAAAAACTTTGAGGAAAACTCTGTGGGTTATTCCTCTGATGTGAATGAGGAACATTTTAAAACAACCTTTTCCTATCCTTGTTCTGCTATCTGAGAGATTCTCTGCCTAACTATTCTTTTACTTCTTGGGATTTAGAAATCTCATTTGTAGCTTTGAACTCTTTATTTTGTTACTAGGCTTTTATTTCTGTTTAGTACTTCAACTCCTCTTCCCACCCCATTGAGTATTTAAGTCTTAGTTTTGATAGTGTTCATGCTGCTTGAACTGTGATCACTATGATATAAATATCCTATTTGGTCAATTTTGTATTATTCATAAAAACGGTAGCCCTTTCTTTGTTCCTACCTGACTACTTTAGGCTCTGTCACTCATCCATTTTCTTTAGAAAAAATAAAAGATACTTAAAGTCTAGCACAAATTTGCCTCTTTCAAGGGCCTTGTAGGGAAATGCTCTGCCTCATAGATCCTGGATTTGGTGGGAGAGATGTTAGACCCAATGAGCACACTTCCTAATTCAGGATTCAGGTGACTGGGGCTATTTCTAACACCTGGCACCACTGGGCTTGTGATGGCTACTTTTATTCATGGGAGTGACAATGAATAACAGACTTCTGTGTTTTTGGTAATACTATTGGAAAACACAAAATCCAAATGTTATGAGAAAATACTTGGTTTCCTATTGAAAATATAATTGGTTTCCTATTCAATATTAAATATGATACCAGGAACAGTGAAGCTGCATTTAAAGTTACTTTATACTTTCTTTGATATTTAGTTAGAATTATGTGGGAGTAGAATTTCTTTCCCAGAGAGGCTATGGATGAAGAAAATACATCTTTAAGAGCACTGTAGACTCCAAGCAAGTCTATCTAACACTTCCAAGTTGCCGAGGTTGCATAAAGATATGCTAGCATCATTAGTGTATAGACAATAGCTATGAGCAAAAATTTAGGAATGACTGAGGGTGCAGAGGAGATAAAGAATGAAAGGAGAAGACTCCAATATTTAGTGAAATAATAAGCCAGTCAGGCTTATGAATTTTTATTCATATAAGAATCCACTGACTAAACTTGAATATCAGTATGAGAATTAGACTCTAGATACTACAGCTTTGGAATTCATAGAGGAGATAGAATTATAGAGTTTCATTTTAGTCACGTTTGTACTCAATAAAGAAACATTAAAAGGAAGAAGATGCATTGGGATACCTTGTTCTTTTGGTTATGTTTTCGATTTTATGTTTTGGGTTTTTAATTTGTTGTTGATCTTTTTAAGAAGGATTGTAAAAGCTGAATTGAGGTTGAGTTTTCTTAAACTAAGAATTGTTCCTTGTGTGGAAAAATAAAAGTCATGTGAATGTTTTCTATTACTGAAATTTAGAGGACAGGGTCCTAAAATAGAAACTAAAGTTTATACTTCAAAACACGGCTTCCCACATAAGCAGTCTTATTTTTTGAACTTCACATCTTTATTGACTTCATTTAGATGGTAGATTTTATATGACTTTATTTAGATTTAGTTTGATTTTTAAAAATTGATAAAGCATTGCTTAGTCTTCTAAATCATTGTCATTAAAGAACTGTAAGTTGTGCCAAAGAATTGATTTTCCAATCATTTGTATACTCCTTTAAATAAAAATCTTATGCTTTCAGCTAACACATTTTGTTATTTGTATCTCTCCTTCTCCTGGTTCTGATCTTATCACAGGTGGGATATGTATACTATGCTGGATTTAGGGGAGAAGGAACACAATTTGCCTCTGGCTCCTCCTGAGCACCTGCCCCTAGACTGATCCTGCATCTGGTAGTGAAGATTAACTAAGGTGACATATAAATGTGGGTTTTATTTGTGGGGTGTAATTATGGTAGTAGAAGTATTACTTTTTATGAGTGATCTTTCTTACTACTCTCTGAATTTTCAGTTCCATTTAGGGAAAGTTAGCTGAAATGATGTTAGGATTTATTTAGTCAAAATCTTTCTTTAACTCTGGCTCTGAAACATTGCTCTGCCTTTTTCCACTCTAGTTTGTGTGAATTTACTTGTCTGAAACAAAATTTAGTGAATACTTTTATTTTGTAATTCAGCCATTTGAGCCTATTAAATTGTAAGTTTCCATAAGATCCAAGACTCTGGCTAACTCATTATTGAATGTTCAATACCTAGAGGACAGTCCTGCAGATAGTATATGCTCAGTGGGTGTTTAATAATTGAATTGATAGAATTATTGTTTTACTATCTCTTCAGTGTATAACCTGGAGAAGGTTGGATACTATAAGAAAAGATAAAAATAATAGTAGCATCCTCTTTGTACTGTGAAACTACAACCAAGGAGCAATATTGCTGAAACAAATTTTTTCTAATTTGTATACCCAAAGAAACTTCAGGTCTTGTCTAGAACCGTGTTATAGCATGGATCCTATCAATTATATCCATCAGTCATATCAAACTCTGACTGTCAGAGTTGGAAGGGTCCTGAAATATAATCCATCTCAAGTAGAGTTCCTTCTGTAGCAGTGGTTGTCAACGTTGGCCACTTATTTGAATAAAATGAAGAGCTTTAAAAACACCAGTGCTCCCCTGGCTGGTGTAGCTCAGTGGATTGAGCACGGGCTGTGAACCAAAGTGTCACAGGTTCGATTCCCAGTCAGGGTACATGCCTGGGTTGCAGGCCATGACCCCCAGCAACCGCACATTGATGTTTTTCTCTCTCTCTTTCTCCCTCCCTTCCCTCTCTAAAATAAATAAATAAATAAAATCTTTTTAAAAAATCCCAGGGCTCAAGCCTCACCTCAGTCCAATTGTATAAAAATCTTCATGGGTTGGATTTAGGCATCAGTATTTTTTTTAAAGCTAAAGGTGATTCCAAAGTGCACTTAAAGTTCAGAGTCATTAAAATCCCTACCAAATATATTTTCCAGTCTTAGTGAAGTCCTCTGGAGATGAGCACCTCACTGCCAAACTTAAGTCTTGTGTTTAGTTCATTTGTTCAAATAGCAACTTCTGGAAAAGTGCTTAAATTATATAACATAAATCAAGCTCACCAATTTAATACTCAACTGTTGATAAACAACAATAAAGAGAGAGTGACATTTAAAACTGAATTATTTTCTTTGAAATGGTATTGTAACATTTTTGAATGACTTTCAAAAGGCTGATCATAAACATTACTTTAATCATTTTCAAATTTAACAGTAATCAAGTTACTTGGTATGACTCAGATGAACATTCTGCCCTGTTTTAGAGTATTATGACCATTTTATATTTTTATACTTAGGGAAATAGAGAAGTGATGGGCAGATTATTTTTGTATTTACCTGCCTGTACCTTGCTGATTTAATACACAGTGTTTATAGTTGAAAGTTAGGCAGGCTCTTTTGGAAATGTGCTACCTTCTTAGCATGGCAATGTACCAAATAGGAAAGGGGAATGGCAGCAATTTTGTTTTGCAAATCTCTTTGATTTTAGAGAAGAATTGTTAGAGAAAGCTGTATGTGACCACACAGAGATAAACACATATATTTGTATTCTTGCTTAGGAACTTATCTGTCATGAGACCATTTACCTATCTGTCAATTCATCTGAGCACTTTTGCATCTCCTTTAGGAGAATCCAGGCACTAAATAATGTCATTATTAAGTATTCAAGTATTTTGCAGCCAGACAAACCTGGATTTGAGTCTCCAGCCTTCATCACTGTGTGGCCTAAAGCAAATTATTATTCTGTTTCAGCATTAGTCTTTCTATCTGTAGAGATAATGACACATACTCTGTAGAGAAGTTATACTACTTTGAGGTATGATTGACATATAAAAAGATGTATGTATTTAATTTATACAACTGAATGAATTTGGGGATAAATACATGCCTGTTATGTTACCATTAAGACCACAGACACATCCATCACTTCCCAAAGTTTCCTCTATCCACGATGATGATGTTGGTAATGATGATGATTATTATTGGTAAGAACACCTATAAACTATACTGTATTAGAAAATTTTTAGTATATAATAGGCACTATACAAGGTCTGTCTGGAAAAAGTCAAGCCATTGTTAATAAAGTGAGAATGGCTTCTGTGACATTGAGGTAACCTGGCAGCCAAGGGGAGTGGACTGGAATATGCATGTGTGAACAATGATGACTTCACTGTACTAGTCAGTGGGGGCAGTAGATGCTGTTGAGTGATCATGTGTACTGTGTGGCCATCTCATTCAAAATGACTGAGCTAATAGAGTAACTAATCAGTAACAAATTTTGCATTAAGCTTGAACATTCCTCTGTGGAAATTATTCAGATTATTCAGATGATTCAGAAGTCTGCAGCTATGGGCAACTGGTGATTAGCAGCTTCATTATGACAATGTGCCCACTCATGCATCACATCTCCTGCAGAGTTTTTTTGTGAAATGTCAAATCATCCAGATGATTCAGTCCTCCTATATCTCCCTGTGTCTTCTGCATTTTCTCAAAACTAAAAATCTCCTTTGAAAGAGAAGAGATTTCTCACTGTCAATGAGATTCAGGAAAATACTACTGGGCAGCTGATGGTGGCTGGAGAACTATGTGAGGTCCTAAGATGCCTACTTTGAAGGGGACTGAAGTATCATTGTCCTGTGTACAGTGTTTCTTTTATCTTGTATCTTCTTCAATAAATGTCTCTATTTATTGAATGTCTCATAGTACATGGCTGGACACTTCTGGACAGAACTTGTGTATATAGTGGATGTCAGAACTTATTTATCTTGTATAATTAAAGCTTTGTACTTACTCCTCTCCCCTCTCTCCTTGGCAATCATTATTCTATTCTCAGCTCCTATGAGTTTCACTATGTTAGATTCCACATATAAGTGACATATAGTATTTGTCTTTCTGTGTCTGGCTCATTTCATGTAGCATAATGTCCTCCAGATTCATCCATGTTGCTTTAAAAGTCAGGCTTTCTTTCTTTTTTGGGGGCTGAATTATATTCCCTAGTATGTATATACCACATTTTCTTTTTCCATTCATCAATTGATGGACATTGAAACTGTTTACATATCTTGGCTATTGTGAATAATTCTGCAATAAACATGGGACTATGCCTCTGAAATTTAGATTTCAATTCCTTTGGATAAATACCCAGAGGTGGGATTGCTAGATCATATGGCAGTTTCTTTTTAGGCTTTGGAGGAACTTCTATATTGTTTTCCATAATAGTTCTATCAATTTACAGTCCCACTGACCATGTTACCAGAGTTCCCTGTTCTTCATATGGCCAACACTTGTTATGCTTTTTAAAAATAAAATCCATCCTAACATGTGTGAGGTTACATTTTATTGTAGTTTTGATTTCCCTGATGATTAATGATATTGAGCACTTTTTCATCTACCTGTTGGCCTTTTGTATATCATCAATATTAGTGAGCAGTTTACAATAGTTATAAAATAAGGTCTTTTAAGAAGGTAGCAGAAACACTTCATGAGTCTAGTTCTGTAAAGAACATCATCTTTATTCTGCTTTATAAAAAACTACCCTCAGACATGATCTTGGATAGTGCCTCACCAAAATGAGTGTCCTATTGAGAGCTCTAATGCTACAACTCATGGGCAAGGAGGAGGTCTCTTTAAGATCATAGAGAACAGGATGGTTGAAGTCCTTAGGCTTCCTCTGTGTACCAGGAAAGCTAGTCTTTATAGGTGGTGTTCCTGGGTTAGCTAAGACACTCCTCAGATCAATTGTTTCTAGGCTGCTTGTCTACTATATGTGGAGATGTCAGATAAAATAGAGGACAGCCATTTAAATTTGAATTTCAGATAAATAAATACTTTTTTAAGTATAAGTATGCCAAAATATTGTAGGGGACATATTTATGCTTACAAATTATTCATCATTTACCTGAAATTCAAATTCAACTGGGAATCCTGTAGGTATCTTATTTTTATTTTTTCCCATTTTGGCAATTCTACCTACATGCTGTGTAAGACTTTTTGAGGTTAGATGTTGGACGGGCTTTATCCTGAAGTGGAATGGTAATATTTCTGAATGAAGTAGAGAGCAATACTGCTTAAATAAGTGAAAAGGCTAAATTATAGCATTAAAATAGCTTCATTTGGTGAAATATTACAAATATAGTTGTTACAGATTAATACTGATAAATAAAATTAGAGAATAATGATTCAGACAGGAGAATATCTTCCTATTTCTCTAGTTCCAAGAATTCAAATGAATTTCTACATAACTCTCTTTCAACTACTAACTTACAGTATACTAAGAGCATGTGTGGTAGTATAATTATACCTTGTTTTGAGAAAGGATTGAAGAATGATTATTCATGCTTCTGAATATTCCCAGTGCATTTAAAATATGTTATGTACAAACATTTTATTTACATAAATTTTGATGTAGCAATTCCTGATCACACCAGAACAAATTGAATCCTTCCTTTTGTTAACTTTTAAAGCACTTATTTGGTATCCATTCACCAATTAATTAATTAATTAATTAGTTCACCATGACTATGTTCTATTTGTGAAGGATTGTGCTTGGTGCTGGGGCTATAAAAATAAAGACAGAATCACTCCCATATGTAAGTCATAGTGTAGTTATGGAAAAATAGAAGTAATTTGACATTATAATGCAATGTGCCAAGTGTTATAAAATAAATTGTTATTTATTTTCATAGTCATTCATTGTTATTGTTATACAATAATAAAATGAATTGCTTCTAGATTCATAAAAAATAACTTGATAAAGTTCTCACTAAATAGGTAACATTGAAATTGGGTTTTCAAGGATGAGTAAAAATTTGCTGAATAGGAAGAGAATTAAGACCATTCGAGAGAGAGAGAATGAATTAAAAACTCCCAACAACCCAGCTTTTGAAAGAACCTGGCATAACTTGTGAAGTGTAAGAAGATGAAGATGGAAGGGGAGTGAATACCCAGTAGTATGTGTAAAGTTGGTAATTAGGTTTGAAACAGGCAAGAGGAATTGCTAAACAGCATTTCATATAAGGTTATAAGTTTTGATTTTATTATCTAATCAACAGGGAATTACCTGAAGTTTTAAGTTAGTAACACCTAGTTGCTTATGTTTCAGGGTTATACCTAGAATTCGGAAAGGCAGGTGACCAGTTGTTGGAATAGTTTGTGGGCAATGACATGATGGTATAGAAATAGAGTCACTGTAGGAGTTGACAGTTCTTCAGTGGGAAACATTTCTAAGAATTATTAGGATTTGAACAATTTTTCTGGTGTTTATCTTAATTTTGTTTATTTATTTATTTTTGGCATAGGGGCTGAAGCTTTGAGGAAAAAAGATAGGGATAAGTCCTATGTGTATGTGTGTGTGTGTGTGCGTGCAGGCATGTTATTTCCCTAAGGCCTTGTGTCATTAGAGGCAGGGAACACCCTCCTAACATTTCTGTTTTGCTCCTCATAGTACAGCAAACAATGATTAATAAATTATTGTTACATTTAAACAAGAAATACAAAATGCATAAGATGGGCATGTTTGTATATCTGTACTTTATTATTATATAAATCTACTGGGTGTTGTAGGAGTAACACAGAATGCATAGTGGAAAATTCATTATTCACCCCATTCAGTTAAATAAAATAATCCAGGTATCTGAAAACATAATGAACTCATTAAAATTAATCTTTGTGTTAAGTAATGCTTTCTGCCTTGTAATTGTTACCATTTACTTTAAAATGTAGCTGTCTGTAATCCTTTTAATTTTTGATGTGTCAATAGAATTGTTCTTTACAAATTACTGTTAAAGATTCTGCTAAGGAAGTAAAAGACAGACCAAACTGTGAACTGTGCATTTGTGGTTGTTGTATAGCCCAGTGCATAAATCATAAATCCTGAGATAATGAAGCAAGAAGCAGTGATGCTAGTAGAAGGGGCTTCATGTTCCAAGAAGTATATTAGTTTATACACAAAAATAATGTGCTATTTAAATATTTTTACACTTTATTTGTTGTGTAATTTTTTTACATAGATGACATAATGCTGCTTGATTGTAAGTTTAGTTTTACATGGATGCATTAAGGTAAGCCCACTATCTGAGATCTTGTGTGAGGTCTTCAAACACCCAGAAGATAAGGCAGCAATGCTTAACCTTGAACAGGTAAAGATCTACATGGCCACTGAGCAGGGAGAGTGTGTGACCTTATAACAACTCGTTTGTTAATGTATTCAGCAAGATACTGTGTCACCATGACTCAGCACCACTCACACATTGGTTCTGCAGCACAGGGAACACACAGAAGAGCAAAGCTGGTATGGCAGAATGAGATTAGTTTGAGTCACAGCACCTGCATTCTCAACAGTGCATCTTTCATTGCCCTGTATCTTAGGCTACAGCAGAGGAAAGCAGAATGGATCTGGGCATTTTGTTTTCTCACTTCTGCTGAGGAGAGGGAGAACAGCAGAATTCATGCTCTCCTACTTTTTCTGTGCTGCGGTGGCCATATTGACTATTGTTGGGAGTCTTTCAGTGAAGGAAAGCGAAGGACAGAAGAACACCAAAGTGTCTGAAGCCTCCATGTGGGTGAAAAGCCCTGTTCCAATGACACCAGCACTCCCGTGTTATGCTATGTGACCTGGACTTAGAAGAGATGGGCCAGTGATCACATGGATTACATCACAAAGACATATGTGACTAGTTTCTAATGAGGAAACAGATGAGTTGTACTAGTCTGTTGAACAAGAGCTCACAATGTCTTCTAGATAAAATTTCTCCGGAACAAATCCTGTCAAATGGTGTAACAACTGTTGGCAAACAAATATCTAGATTCTCTTAAGAAAATAATTCTCCTTATTGTCTCTTACTCATATTCATCTAGGTCCTGTGGTTCCAATTATACTTCAGCTTTTTATGTTATTGAGTTTAGAGATGACAGTGGTCAAGTCATTTCTTACCTAGTTTTCTTGGTGGGACAAAATTCCTGAAAGTTGGTATTTATGGGCCTTCACTATCAACAGTAAAAAGAAGGTTAATTGCATTTCCTTTGGATAAGAAATAATGACTAATTTAGAGTAATTCTGAAATGAAGGCATTGCATTTGTTGTCAGGATTGGTAAAGAAGTCTTTTAAACTATTATTTCTGTCATGTATTATATGTCTTAAGTAAAAAACATGATGTTTTCCTGGAACTATGGAATAAGCCTAGTATTTTAGCTTCCCAAGGACACTGAGACTTTGAAATAGAGGAAAGCAAGTTTTAATGGGAGGAAAAAAACCTTCTGAATCATCTCTGATAACAATTCACAGGAAAAAAGGGGAAAAATACCAACCTAATATTTATTATCTCATTGTATGTGGTGATTTTTTCATGTCTTTTATTTCTTTAAATAACGAAAGCAATAGTGTAAGATACCGATTTCTTTTTTTATTTGCTAATGAAGAAAAATGAGGAAACAGACTTAGAGTTGATAAGGTGATGAAAAACAGACATGTTAAAACACCTATCATGTGTCAGATACTCTGTTAGAAGCTTAACAACAATTTTCTCAGTTAATTCTCAAAATCAATTTCATTCTTTTAGGTGTGTAAATTAGAATAGGATAAATTTTACTATCTATTAGAATAGACCCCAAATATTGTTGGCCTAATAATATAAAGATTTATTTTTTGCTCACATCACATTCACTATGGTGCTAGGGTGACTTTCCCAGGCAATTCCTCCTTGATACATATTCCAGAACAGGAGGTGAGACCAGGAGAAGCACTGTCACCCTTCAGTTCCACTGCCTGGAGTAGGGACCACCTTGGTTACTGTGGCAGGGGAAAAGTGATAGGAAATTCATGCATGGATTTGTAAGGCCTCAATCTGGAAGTTACACATATTACTTTATAGTTTCCTGGCTAGAGTTAGTCACATGGTCCCACCTCACTATAAGGGAGATGGGAAATGTAAAGAAGCAAATGGACAAGGGTAAACATTACTGGGTCTGCAACAATAGTGTAACCTTGTTTTAAAAATGAGAAGACTGAAGTTCAAAAAAGCTAGATCATGTCCCTAATCACACATTTAGTAATTAGTTCTTGAAACAGTCTCTTTCAGTCCAAGGAAACTTTTTATGCCCTTTACCTCTACCCTTCCATACACTCCCAAGAGTATTTTGGTGGTTTGGAGTTATGTGTATGTGCTTGGTGTTAGCCACCCCCATGATAACTCCTGTGGACCTTGCCTCCTGGTATTCATGCCCTTGTGTAGTTTCTTTCCTCAGTTAATAGTGCTTACTTTTGTAACAAATGTGGTATTGCAGAAATGACAAAATATGACTTTTGAGACTAGGTCATAAAAGACAAGTGGTTTCTCCCTTCCTCTCTTTTTGACCATTTGCCATGGGGAAGCCAGGTGATATAGTGTGAGGACACTAGAGCAGCTTTATAGAGCTCCCATATGGCCAGGAACTGAGGCTTCCTTCCAATACCCACTACCAATTGGCCTTCTATGAGAGTGAGCCATCTTGAAATGGATGCATCTGCCCATCAGCCTTCAGATAGATGACTGAGCCCAGACCAACATCTGGACAGCAACCTCATGAGAGACCCTGAGTTAGAACTACTCAGTTAAGATGCTCCCAGATAATTCTTGGCCCACTGAAACTGTGTGAGGTGACAAATGTTTACTGTTTTAAGTTGCTAAGTTTTGAGGGTGATTTAGCAATAGATAATAATAGGCCTTTTGGGATACTTCCTTTCATTGTGTTTTCCTCTCAGGTCTTGGATTCTTCCTACTTATGACAGTGAGTTTATTTTTTATTTTTTTAATTTAAAAATTTTTATTGTTGTTAAAGTACAGTTGTCTCCATTTTCCCTCCACCACTGCTCACAACCTCAGCCAAACCCAACTCCTACCCTCAATCCTATGCCTCTTGGCTTTGTCCATGTGTCCTTTATACATGTTCCTTGACAACCCTTCCCCCTAATCCCTTTAATTTAAATTAACTGAATTATGAAATAATACATTTCACAGTGATTGTCACATAATAGTATGTTAAGAATTTTTAGTTGAATAAATTTTATTATTTAATCTAGTAGTTCCAAGTACATTTGGTGTAAAGGTGTGTAGTAAAAAATGACATACCATACCAGTTCAGAAGAGAGAATTTTAACAATTTATTTTCCAACAAAAATGTGTATTTTTCTGCTCTGAGATATTACCTATTTGAGATTATTTTATATTTAAGTTACACTGTGAAGTTTTGAGAAAGAACAAACTAAGGATGTTTTATGAACAGTTTATTGTAGGGAGAAAGACAATATAGAATTAACTTCTTGCTTCTTGGCAAAGTGTTTTTAGTCAGTATTATATTGTTTGGGCAGAAGGAGGATAAAATTTATAAAAAACAGGATTCTGCAGTAGAGGGTAGAAAGCCAAATGTGTGCTTTATTATTATAGGCAGCACCAAAATGTTCACCAGATCCAAATATGGATCAAATGTGGATCGGCAATTTAATTATGTCCTAGATGCTATACCCTAAAATTTTTATGTGATTATATATTATTGATACTTACTAATCAAGGAACACATCATTCTTACAAATACAATGATTTTGAGAAATATCCCAAATACCAGTATGACATGTATTATTATCTTGTATATTTAAATTTTTAATTGCTGGGGGTCCCAGTGATTCCCATGGTACCAGCTCTTGCCAGAGTCTAGTCTATAAACTCCTATAAGAGGGAACAGGATGCTATTCTATTCTATTTAACATTTTCTTAATATCTCTGATTCAAAATATTTGTTCTGTTGGATGATATGAAATTTTTTTAGCAAAACCCTCTTCATTGGCTCTTCATTCTCATTGTCCCTCACCCCCATTAGCAAACACTCTATATATGCTCTAAATTTTCCATGTTGGCTTATTTTGTGCTAGTGGGCAAATGATAGAAAACATCATTTACATTAAACAACACATTATTGTTGAACCATGGATATCTCATGGAAACATAGTCAAGTCAGAGATAAATGAATATATAGGTAATATATTCATATACATAGATGAATATATAATATATATTTATATTACTCTATATAGAATATATAGAATAGATTAATATAAATATATATAAATGAGTACATTTATATATCAAATTTTATATGTTTACATGCACTAACATAGATATAGACATTATATATATGTCTATATATCTCTCTGTATTATATCTATTATATCTATATCCATGTATTATATGTCATATGACATATAACACAACATGTAATATGATACACATAACATGGATATGGATATATAGATATAATATAGATATATATATAGATATGTATGTCCATATAGCTATATATGACATATTTTATATTTTATATATATATATATGAATGACATCTGTGAGGCAGAAATTGAGGTTCAAACATAAAGACCTTAACAAGGTGTGTGAGTTGATGAGAGATGTGTTCATGGAATATCTAACAGATTTTAGCAGGCAAATGAAAACAAAGACTCAACGATTACCCCAAAGTTTCTAACTAAAAAGCATACTTCAACCTGTACAGTGCTATGTGATTTTAATATTTTGACATACATAACAAATTTTATTGATAGAACCAGAGAAGTGATTATAGCAGGAATTGTTATCACTATTTTATAAATGAGAAAACAGAAGCTCAAAGAATTTTAGTTGACTTGCTTAAAAGTCTTACAATTAGTAAAGGACAAAACTGGGATTTGAATCTGGGGGCTCTTCTGTCTTTAGATATACTTAAGGATCTTTCCATTTCTAGAGATTCCTCAGCCTGGAGTCCATGGAGCATTAAAATGCCATGTATACATGAATATGTGATTTTTTTTTGGTTGGAGGAACCAGATTTTAAGATTCTCAAAGAGATCATGTCTCAACAGAGTGTAAGAACTCTGTTTCAACATGGTTACCTCTGGCCCCTGTGAATAAAAGTATGATGAATTTGGAGGAATGGTCCTACTTAATAATTACATCCTGGTAAAGTGCATTTCCAGAATAGAGGCACCTAGTGTGAAGAATCATGAGTGTGGAATGAAGAGGAAAAAAAAAGATGTTGGATTTCAGTGAATTTTTAAAAGAAAGCTTTTTTGGGGGGAAGGAGGGCTGGGCTAATTTGGAATTTCAATTAGAAAAATAGGTCAGATTTAAGAGCTTAGACCACAGGGATTTTGTGACAAAGCAAAGGATTTTGAACTCACCAGTATGACTGAGGTTTCTCACCTTGTTTGGTATTTATATAGACTGAATTTTACACTCTTCTGTGTGCTGATTATTAACTGCAGGGGAACTGAATGGAGAAGTCTGGGGAGACTGTGGTTTCTGACCACTGTCAGTATGGAGCTATGGATGGTTCCACTGAGGAGTGGGTGTCTTTTGTTAAAAATAAGCTTAGGTTTTGTTATCAAGGGCCCATTTCTGTCATTTTATAACCTAAAGTCCAATGGATTAGTTTATATTACAGAAGTAAAATATTAGGTTAAATTGGTAATATATGGAAATATCTATTAAGAACTCCTTCTATTGCCATAATTCCTTTTTTCTCATGAGTAGTAAATAGGGAACATTGTTAGATGTTAAACAATGAAGGACTAAAGTGGTAGGGCTGGAATCTGAAACTGCATGAACAAATTTAGACTATAGAAGAATACTTTGGTTGTTCTTCTGTAAATATGCTAGCAACTTTCTAATGTGGAATTGAGTCTACCATGAGGTTTTATTTAGCTTGTTATATAAAATACAAAATCATAAGTAGAAAAGGGCATGAAAGTGGTGTCAGGGTAAAGCATCCCAGATTGCTCTTAACCTCAAATATGGCCCCTAAAATATGGTTTACAGCACAACTGCTTTTGATTATTTGAGTATTTACTGAGGAAATCAGCACTATCACATTAAAATTGATGCACACATTTGTGCTTTTGGCAACTCATTTAAAAAGCTTAGAGCAAAATCTACTGGCACTTACAGGATCTTCCTTGTGATAAAAACATAACAATGTAATTTTCTTCAGATCTACTACCATGAGCCAGGGTATCCTAATAGCCTAAAATTGTTTGTTTAGCTCTGCTTCCATCTCAGGTAGAGACAAGGAAGTTGAAAGTGTGTTTGGGGCTTAAGTTATTCAAATATAGCTGACCTTTCTTCAAGGAAAGATCTATAGCCTGACTGGTATAGCTCAGTGGATTGAGCATGGGCTGTGAACAAAAGGGTTGCTGGTTCAGTTCCCAGTCAGGGCACATGCCTGGATTGCAGGCCAGGTCCCCAAGTGGGGGCCACGTGAGAGGCAACCACACATTGGTATTTCTTTCTCTCTCTTTTTCTCTCCTGTACCCTCTCTAAAAATAAATAAATATAAATAAGTAAAATCTTAAAAGAAAAGATCTACAGAGTTCCCCATCAGAATGCATCGAGTATCTCCCTATTTAGTGTTAAATACCAGGGTAAAGAATCTTGGCTATAAATTTGTGGGGGTGGAGGGAAAGGAAATCAAACTATTTAAAATAGCAACAAGACAAATAGAGTTCCCAACAGCTGTCACAAGCAGATGATAGAGACATCACATTAAAAAATAAATTTTCTTCAGTTTAAGGAAATGCCTTTTGTTTTTCTTTTTGTAATAACAATAAACTTCATCTTAATGACAATATTATGATATGGGAAAAGGAGTCTTTTGTAACAATTTAGATGAGGTGTATTTGAACACATTGTTCTAATTGAGTATTACAGAACTACATTTTTATAGTTCTTTATACTTTTTGAAGCTCTTTTAATATTTATTATCTCGTCAAGTAGATTGGAGTTCTATTTGTGATGTCCAAGTTGACCTACTATATGAAATGAAAAAAAAATTGCTAAGCCTCTCCAGAATCACTTTCTTTTGTTACACAATGAGGAAATTAATGCTATCCTGAATGAATGGCTTAAAAAAATAAATTAATAGGAAGTTGCTTTCTCTACAAATAAATCAACAACCACAATAATTGAAGGTCACAATCAACTGAACTAAATGTCCAGTCAGTTACTCATTTAATTTGACTTTTGGAATATGTTAATTTTACATATTATTAGAAGAAATGAGTGTAGAATTACATTTCAATAGCTGATATTTAAATATCTTTCTTTCACATGGTTATGTCCAGAAAGTATCCAGCCATGTAATAAGAAAAATAAAGACATTTATTGAAGAAGATACCAGAAATATTGTACTTGGGACAATGATGCCTAAGTCCCCTTCAAAGTAGGAACCTTGGGACCTCACATAGTTCTTCCAGTAGCCATTAACTGCCCTATCACATTTTCCTGAATTTAATTGACAGTCTGAAATCTCTTCCCTTTCAAAGGTGGTTTTAGTTTTGGGAAAAGCCAGAAGTCACAGGACACCATATCTGGGCTTTAGGGAGGCTGAGTCACCTGGGTGATTTGCTATTTCACCAAAAGTCCCTGCATGAGACATGATTCGTGAGTGGGCATGTTGTCTTGATGAAGCTGCCAGTCACCAATTGCCCATAGCTGTGGCCTTCTGAATCATTTAATAGTTCCCATGGAGAAATGTTCAAACCTAACAGAAAATTTGATGCAGATTCATCACTCTACTAGCTCAGTTATTTTGAATGGGATGGCCACACAGGACACAGGCTCACTCAATGGTGTCTACCACCCCCAATGACTAGTACAGTGAAGTCATCATTGTTCATGCATGCCCATTCCAGTCCACTCTCCTTGGCTGCCAGGTTACACTGATGTTGAGCAAATCATTCTCATTATATTAACAATGGTTGGACTTTTTCTGGACAGACCTTGTTGTGTGTCTTTTGAAATAACCAATTTTTATTGTATTTCATGTGCTAACAATAAAGTATTATTAAAATTAATCAATCTATAGTAAATTAAAAAGAATTATGCTTTAATGGTTTGGTTTTTTTAATATGCTCATTATTTTTAGTTATATTTTTTCCTATGGAAGGTAAATGATTTTTCTTTTCAATACCCCCAAAAGTAGTCTTTTTCACTTGCATTTAGTTAACATGTAATTTTTTCTCTTCATAATATGATTAAAAATAACTCAGTATTATTTTAATCTATTTTTTAAAATTTTACATAGCAATACAGTTATTTCAAGTTTGAAAATTTTTCTTATACTTGTGCAACTGGGTGTCAAGATAAAATAATTTTTATTTCTTTTGGTGATGAATAAAAATAGTGGTGTAGGTAGCATGGTTTCTGTTCTCCACAAACTCACACTTTGGTGAAGAAGACAGATATAAACATATTTATTGAACATACAAGTATTACATGAACAAAGTGCTATTGCATCCAGAGGGAGAACAATTGATTTTTCCTGCTGCTAAGATGAAGTGCTCCCATATCACTCTGTTCATACTGCAGTTATCTTCTGGATAATGTTTTATTATAATGAATAAAATTTCCATCTCATTTGCTTAATATTTAACCTCTTAGGGCAAAAGCATTCTTATTTATCTCATTATCTCTAGGTCTTATCTTTCTTTATGCTTATTAAATATTTATTGAATTTAGTTTAGTGGACAGGAGTTGGGAGAGTTTGTAGGGGAGATAACATTTAGCAAATGAGATAATATTTTAAAGTGGGCCTTGAAGAATGATGAAGCAGAAAAAGAACAGAATAGAGGTGAGGGTGCAGTTCAGTTCTAGCAAAATCAGGAAGGAAGGAAAGTTTGTGAAATGTTTGTAAATGGTGATTTAATGTGAGGGAGTGGCTAGAAATAAAAATGAAATGGTAAACCCAAACTGTAATTTGAAGGGCCTTCACTAGCATGGTAATTTGTTTACACTTTTCTAGAAATAACCAGATCAGTTCCTAGGAGTAGTGAGAAAGCTGCAAGAAGCAATGACACCAGAAAAAAGGCTGTAACCATAATCCAAATAAGAGAAGATGAAGTCCTGAACTAAGACCATGGCCATGGGAATGGAGAAGAGGACACAAGTGACAAAGAAACCTGAAGGAGCTGGAGCTCCTGCCATGAAACTAACTACTCTGGACTGCTTATACTGGGACTGTTATTTGATTGATTTAAAAAAAAACTATTGTTTTTAAGCTAATGTTGTTTGGAGTCTCTGTTATATCCGTTACAAAGAGCTAATAAAAAGAATACAAGTAATGGGCTCAGTTTGGGAAATGTTAAATCTGAAGTTGTTTTAAGCATTTAGAGTTCAAAATAGTAATTAAAGCTAAAAAAAGATTTGGAAGTCAATTATACTTTAATTCATAGTTAAGCCATAAGTATGAGTAAAATTGTATAGGAAAGTGTAGAGCTAGAAGAGAAGTGAACCAAATAACCAGGGAATATCAGCATTGAAAGGGAAGGCAGATTAAGAGGTACCAGCAAACGGTACAGAGAACAGTCAGAGTTATGGAGGCAAACAGCAATATTTTAAGGGGTATGTGGCCACTGGTTTCAGGTGCCACAGAGTATTTGAGAAGTAGGACTGAGAAGAGATCACTGGATTTGGGAACTAGAGACATGACTATTCTTGCAAGCAGTAATTTTAGTCAAATAGTGGTGAGTAATAGGGAGATCATGAGTTGCTGTAGAGTAAATGGGAAGATGTTAGATTGCAAAGAGGGGTGTTGCAATATCACAGTTTATAGACCAAAGCAGCAGTTTTCATTCTTTTTCATCTCATAGCACACCTAAACTAATTACTAAAATTCTGCAGCATGCCCCCAAATATATATTTTGCCAATATGATTAAAAATAGGTATAATAGGTATAATTTTGATTCATTCACACCAGATGGCTATTGCTTGTTAACTGTTCTCATTTTTTAATTTGACAATCTAAGGGTAAAGAAGTCAGTGTTCCTAACTAAATAGGTATTGCATGTTTTAAAAATTTTGCAGCACACCAGTGTGACTCTTGCAGCATACTGGTTGAAAATCACTGAACTAGAAGAAAATTCAGGGACATGGCAACCAGATGCAATGTGAAGTCTCAGATTGGATCCTGGTTTGAACAAGCCAGCTATAAAAGACATTTTAAGGACAACTGGAGAATATTAGAATATGGACTGGGCATTAGATGATACCAAGGAAATTGCTTACTTTTATGTGTGATAATATTAATTTGAATATGTAGAAAATATTATTAAAATATATATGAAAAGATTTAGTGGTAGGATATCCTAATGTCCATAATTTCCTTTAAAATGTTTCAACATGGAAAAAAAGGGATTTTAAAAAAGTGGTAAAATGCCATCATCCCCACTCAGAGCTTTGAGTAAGCAGTGAAACCTTCTGGTTAGCTGGTTAGAGTTTAAAAGCATTCTAGTGAGACAAATACCATTGTTCTTTCACTCTTCAAGTTACTTCCTGCTAGTAAGGTACATAGTAGAAGAAATCATCTTGCAAGACAGATATCATTCAGTATCTTATATTTTTGAGGATGCATCTAACTTTTTAGAGAATTTTTCAAAGGATTTATGTAACATATAAAATCATAACCACAATTAATTAAATCTCCCTTTTTCATTGTCTTATTTTATTTTTTTTCCATTATCCTTGGATAGGAGATGAGAAGCTCAAACAGATGATGTAATCAACAGCCTCAGAAGAGAGTTCAAAGTTAAATCTATGTCAATCTGATTCCAGTGCTGTTTTCCACTATCTACAATGGAGTTCTTGTATTTATGTATGGAAACGAGTTGAAATAATAAAACCTTAGAGTGTAAACAAACCATTTCTCATCTCTCCTTGCCTCATTTGTCCTCTGCAGCTACCTGAAGATGGGTCTGCTGATGGATCTCACCACTGAGCCCACACCACTCTGCCTGACCTCCTAGCTGTGCTACTAGTAGCACATTAAGACCCAGAATCTCCTGTGATAGGAAGGTTCATGTAGTCATGAGTTCCAGCTTCTCATTTGCTCTCTCCTTGCCCCATTGGCCCTAGGAACAGGGTATTGTCTTTATCTCTATTCTGCAGTCTCCCTCAAACTCTCCTTCTGCTTTAAGATAGGTGCCTTGTTTTGAACCCCACTTGTCTTGCTCATCCCTTAATTGTTCTGCCAAGGTCTTGCCATTTTCCTCTTTTCTAGAAACAAATTCTATTACACCTTCCTGTAGTGCTGGTCAGTGAGTGTGCAGTAAAAGAAAATCCATAACCCACACCATCTCTGCTTGAGTTTGAGGGCTATAATATCTGAGGCTAGTTTGTATTTTCTAGCACCATTTTATTAAACATTTTGGATCCCACATGTTTTGCACTTTTTGGGTGTCAACCTTTGGAGCTAGATGAATTTCTTACTTTCTCCATGCTATCTTCCTTAACTCTGTGTCACTGAAGGTAAACAGTGTTCCACCTATTTTTGACTCACTGCCTTTCTCGGGCTACAGATAATTACAGATAAGAGTGCTGAGCTTTTGAAATACTTTGACAATGACATTTGTTTAATTTTAGGACTGCTTTGATTTGATCAACTACCCTGAAATGGCATGACCTGAAAAGAGAATGTTAATTAATATGATGTTTTAGAATTTATTCTTTAATTTACGATTAAGAAATTGACATATTATTTGTTCAGTAATTTTGACATGGAGGTCTTAACCAATTATCTTTTTTTTTCCATTTTTAAGTTCTCTAAATCAAACAATGATATCATTTGACTGAGATATTTTAGAATTACCATCAAATACAGCAGCAATCTAATATCCTCTTTTGCTTTGCATTTTATTACCTGGGTGTAGAGACCATAGGTTATGTCCTGGTGCATAGTCCATTTTCTGTATCACTTACTCAGCTGACAACCTCTGTGCACAATCAGAATGAATTTACCTACTGATGATGCTATAGTGTGTGTGTTTACTGTGCAACCTTTACAGTTAATTATACAGTAGAAACTGGCTTGGCTAAGACATGAGAAAATAAAGAATTACATTTCACGGGAGAACAAAAGCCCACCTAAAGGAGGAGTATTTTCAGAATGGTTACAATATTCTTAGAATAGGTGTGAATGATTGGTTGGAGGACGTGGTCATTTTCTTCCTGGACATTGACTTCCAAAGATGTTTGGACTCTTAACAGCTCTAATTCTTTTCTACTTACAATGGAAGTATTACCTATGATTGCTATAAACTCTGAGTATTTATAGTTTCATCTTGTACTACCTCTTGTTTACTAAGGTATAGTAAGTTCACTAAGTAAGTAGTGATGCATGAAATTTCATTTTTCCTTAAATTTCCTTTCTAATTTTTAAAAGATGTGCACTGTCTCTGTCATTTCTTTTTAATCTGCTCTACCTCATCTATGACATTGACAATTTTGAATCAAAGTACTTTAACCTAGGCCAAAATGCTTGGTTTTATTTGCACCTGAATAGATGTAAATAAAACACGTTTTAGGGCAAGCAGTTTAAATTTTTTGTAGGTTAGTTTTCAAATTTGTAGAATGTTTCTAACAAGCTCTTCTTGTAATTGTATGCACATGTAGTTCATAAATTTGATATAAAGAACATTATATGCCATAGTTTTAATCGCTGTCAGCTAACAAAAGACATCATCTCCATCCCCCTTCAAACCAAGTTTTTACACACAGAACATCTCTTTTGATGTATGCGCTAAGATACTGTTTTAGGAAATGTTAATTATTGCTATATAAAAGTGAAGTTAAGGTAGCTGGAGTTGCAAATGGATAATAAATCCATTCTTTTATGTTTTATAGCTATTTCTGATATTTATAGATCTTTAGCTTTGTTTTAAAGACATCATCTTGTTTTGGTTTGACGTAATATTTTATTCAAAACCCAATTTACTCACTCTATGTGTATTTTTTTCTTTTTTAAAGAATATTTTATTTATTTTTAGACAGAGGGGAAGGGAGAGGTAGAGAGAGGGAGAGAAATATCAATGTGTGGTTGCCTCTTGCACACCCTTCTACTGGGGACCTGGCCAGCAACCCAGACATGTGCCCTGACTGGAAATCAAACTGGTGACCCTTTGGTTTGCAGGCTGGTGCTCAATCCACTGAACCACACCAGCCAGGGTTATATGTATTTTCTATGCTATAACATTTTTTCCATTATATTTAGGGGATCAGAAAAAAATTTTATATATGGAAAGTAAGTTATTTCCCTGAGGACTGCTTATTTTTTAATATGAAGTTAATTTGGGTTTATTTTTCTTATAAACTACTGTAGCAGTTTCCCAATGGAATTATGTTTAGGTTTTTAGAAAGTTAACACATACAGGATGTGAATTTTCTTTTTCTACATTAATTAAAGATGAGCCTCAATGAAGGTTATAAATAGTCATGATGGAGGAATTCTTTGTTTCATATGATATATTCCTGAAAATATACCCATGGACAAGATTTTAGTTAATAATTCACATTTTATTTACTTCTTGGGCAATTGGTAGGTAGAGGAAACCAAAGGTTTTTAAAATTAGGTTAAATCATCATTTTCAAAAGCAAGTAGGCACTTTCTAATTCAGTATAAAGTTCAAGTTTTGCTCATTAGAAATATGAGGGTTTTTTTTGTGACATATTTCTATCAAAATGGAAATGATTGACCACTGTTGGTGAAAAATCTTTTCATTCTTATATGTCTACTCATAGGTAGGATTCTTTGGCATGTAATTATTAGTAAACTTATTATACACCTACAGATATGTACATCTTGCTCTAGAGAATGATATGCCAGACTCCGAGGGCTTGTGCACATGTGTTTTTTTTAAGTTAATCTGAGACATTTATAAAGTGTGTATAATCAGCTCCATTTTCAATAATATGCCTCCCTATGCCCACTCTGCCTGTTGGTGTAAACACTAGCAAAAATTACTGTTTATTCAACACTTATGTTCCTGACATTGTTTTAAGTATGTTTTTGCACTGCTTAACACTATTCCTAGTAATGTCCCCAGTTTACAGGCCCTGAAATTAAAGCATGCAGAAGCAATTTGTTCAAAGTCCCTAGCTAATAATGGATGGGTTCAGGATTCAAATTTAGGCAGCCTAACTGCAGAACAAGCTGTTTTAATTGCTATCTTCAATTGCATTCTTTCCAGGGAGAATAAGAATTCCAGAATAACAATGTATTCTTTTATTTCTGGACTCAGGCTACATTATTAGGGGGACTTCTCTGTTACCATGACCTCATACAGCATAGTGGCCTTCTCAGTAGACCCTACAACTCAATTCAGAAAGCTCTGGAGTGTGTGCAGGTGTGTTTTCTCTGTTCCTGGAGGTGATCCTACACTGTTCACCATGAATGACATGTGGTATGTAAATAAATGCACATTGTGTGCTGTGCTCTGGAGGTTTGCAACCTGGTGGCCTTGATAATATGTGAGGAATCTGTCATGATTAGGAATTGGGACACTTTCCTGTAAAAACAACAACAACAATGAGGATGAAAGTCATTTTTGTCAAAAAGTTGTAAATGTTTGTAAAAATCAAATAGCTCAGGTTTTATGATGTAAAATGTACATTTGTCCCTGCTCTTCTAATACTTCTATAGATAGTCACTTTAAATAGTTTGAAATGGAACTCTTCAGATATTTAACAAGCCCATACAGAAATGAATATTTCTGTCTAGATATAGTTTATACTTTGTATAGGTGCTATATATTATATATTTGTTTTTTATAGAATATAATCAGACTTTATTGTTCCGGCATATCCTTTTCTAGTTAATGTATTATAATTATCTTTTCATTTCAGTACTTTATGTAATAATGTATTGAGAATTGGCTCATTTTTAAAAGTTGAACATTCCTTTCTATGTATCTATTTGATGTAAATAAAATAAATAGCATTTAAAATAATAAAATAATTTATTTAGCCAATCCCTTACTAATGGAAATTGGGTTGTGTCCTTGTCATATGATTCAATCAAACAGTGCAGGGCAAAGGGGCATAATCTTGCCTTCAAGTATTAAAAGAGTTTTGTGCTTCTTGGACTGCTAGATATTTATCCATGTAGCAAATTTTCAAGGTGTCCTATTAATAATGACAGATTTTATATAACACAACTTTTGTAGTTGGGAAGCTTAAGGAACTCTCCATGTTTGACTGACTCATTAATTCTCACTATATTTTTGTCAGGTGAGAGGTAAAAATTAGCTTTTTTAAGTACTGTTTTTAAAGATCAGACAGCTACAAGGGTTCTAAACCTGGAGTGTTAGGTTTTAGAATTGCTTTAGTTATTCCTGTCTTAGAAAGAACTTATCAGTCTTGGGAGAGTTGCATGGTTGGCTCTACAAATGTTTTTCTTGTAGCAAGTAACAAAAAGTTGCATTAAGGAAGCAGTGATGTTTTCTGCATCTGGTTTTACCTTTAGTTGAGGGGTGTCCCAACTTTTGGCATCTGTAGGCCACACTGGCAGAAGAAGAGTTGTCTTGAGTCACACATTAAGTAAACAAACACTAACGAAAGCTGATGAGTCAAATACAGGTTTTAGGTAAATTTATGATTTTGTGTTGGGCTGCATTCAAAGCCACCCTGGGCTGCATGCAGCCTGTGGGCTGTGGTTTGGACACCTCATGCAAGGACTCATAAAAGTTTCTTTACTTTGTTGAAAAGTTCATCAGTTTCTTTTTCTCCAATTTTGTAAAAAATGTTAAAAATCTGTTCTGATGTCACTTTGGATATGAAAAGTATTTTGTGAAAACTTCTACAAATAATAATCATAAGCAAGTGAGTTTAAGTGGCAGTAAAATCGATGTCCTGGAGGAACGCAATATTGTGTTAACTGCTCAGTTGTTACCTGCCCTTTGAAAAGTGGCATGAAGTGGGACAAAAATCTTAGGACTGAATTAATCTTAAGAAAATTTATTGTTGCATTTTGTTAGTATGAGCATTTTCTGTAATTTTATTAAAATTAATTTTAAGGAAGAATTATTATAAATATATTCACATGCATTGTGTTCAAAGTGTTCTGTATAAGGTTTTCAGATCCTGGTGATGTAGAAGATATATACCACAATGAAGAATATATGATCAATTTTGTAACATTAGAGAGAAAAGCTACTTAAAATTCTGTTTCTTCAGTACAATAATCATGTTTATCTAAATTCTGGAGAATGTGCAAGTGTGTTAATTCAGTTAGTGATTTCACACATCCTGTCTCATAAAAGAGGGGGCTTTTTAACTGACCTTAAGTAAGTATTCCCACTGTATCAAAGGTTCTCAACCTCCAGCCAATGTTATATGCTTAATTTTCTAAGAATCACCATCTGGAGGTGGACTCAGTTACATAGCAACACCCTGTTAAGTTTGGATTTACCCCACTGACTCATTCTTTGGAATATGTCACAAGAATCCCCCCAAACTTAGAGAACTTTTGTTGTGATATTTATGGAATATTTACAAGGATTGTGCAAATTTCATTGAAAAATGTGTTAATGGGACCTAAATAGCCAAATATATTTCTCCTTTTCCACAATCTACATAAGTCCATACTTTATTAGACTCTGTTAGAAAACACGTTGGTCTATTGCTCCCCTCTTAGTGGTTTTACTACTTTCATCATTTTTCACTCATTTAGCAAACATTTATTGGATATGAAGTCTGTCTGAAAAAGTCTAGCCATTGTTAACATTAGGAAAACAGTTTCTGCTACATTGATGTAACCTGGCAGCCAAGGAGAGTAGACTGGAATTCACATGCATGAACAATGACAACTTCACTGTAGCCATCAGAGGGGGTGGTGGATACCTTTGAGTGAGCACATGTACTTTGTGGCTGTTGCATTTAAAAGGACTGAGTAAGTAGAGCAATGAATCTGCATTAGATTTTCAGTTAAGCTTGAACATTCAATTGTGGAAACTATTCAGATGATTCAGAAGCCTTTGGGGATGATGCAATGAGTGCAGCACAAATAAAAGTGTAGCACACCCTTCAAAGATGGTTGAGAATCTGTTGAAAGTGATCCAAGTATTGAAGGGTCTGTAGCAAGCAGAACACCTGAGAATGTTGAATGTGTACAGGCTGAAATCAAAAAAGATCAGTGACTGATAGTGCAAGAACTAGAAGCTGACCTAGTGATTCAAAAACTACTATGTCTGAGATGTTGAGATAATATCTTGACATGAAACATTTTGTGGCAAAATTCACTCTATGGCATCTGCTATCAGATCAGAGGAACATCATACTCCTGTTAAGAGAATTGTGTGAGGTCCCAAGGTGCCTATTATGAAAGAGACTGAGGTGTCATTGTTCTATGTACAATGTTTCTTGTATCTTCTTCAAGAAATGTCTCTATTTTTCACAGTCCATGGCTGGATACTTTCTGAACAGACCTCATATTTTCTAAGTAATAGATATGGGGAATATGAAGGTGAAAAGACATGCTTCTTTTCCCCAAGGCTGTGAAAAAAGCAAAGAGTTATACTATAGGGAGAAAATGGCAAAAATATATGTAGGAGTACTGGTTAGTGATGAGGCATGGAAGGACGTGATCAGCTGTGGATGAGTTGTGAGAAGTCAAGGAAGTTAAGTCTTGAAGGATGAATAGATTTTACCAAATGAATAAGAAGAAAAAGGCTTCACCTTCAAAGATAGAATAAACAGAGAGGTGTGTATTCAACAGGGAAACAGAATGATTTTAAAATCAATATTGATTTGTGTATATACACCTAACACAACTGGGATATAGAGCTAAGGGCAACAAGCCACTGAAAAGGCACCTAGAGGAGAAATTAGAATAAGACCAAAGTAGGACTGGCATAACTATAAAAATGCATTTAACTCTACCTTGTGATTGAAGTATGTTTTAGTCAGTTTGGGCCGCTATGACAAAATACGACAGATTGGGTAGCTTAACCAACAGATGTTTATTTCTAATGGTTCTAGAGGCTGAAAAGTCTAAGATAAGGCTGGTAGCAAGCCTGAAGTCTGGTGAGGGCCCACTTACAGACTTGTAGACAGTCACTTTTTGCTTTATCTCACATGGATAAGAAAGATAGGTAATCTCCTTGCATCTCTTCTTACAAGGGCACTAATCCCATCCATGAGGGCTCCATACTCATTACCCCAATTATCTCCTCAATGCCCAATCTTCAAATCCATTCACATTTGAGATTAGGGCTTCAACATATGAATTTGGAAGAAATAAAAACATTTAGTCTATATTAATCTGGAAGCCACAGATTTGAAGTGGGTGACTTTATGTCCTTAGGAAAAGCCCTCTAGCTGCAATCTGCATAATGAATTTGAGGTATCAGGGGTGTAAGGAAGGACCAGTTAGTTAAGAAACTATTGCAGTCAGTAGTCCAAGTGGGAGATGATGGTGTCCTAGAATTAGGGAAGGATTGGAGAGATCAACTATCTTGCATGAAAATAGAGTGTAGGATTATTGGTGATTGATTCAATATGGGGAGTATGGAGGTGTGAAAGGGAAGTTGAATTCAGGGTAATTGCACCAGGAGATACCTGAGGAAGAGTTTTTGTGGTGAAGGTAGCACATTCCATTTTGGACATTTGAGTTTGAAGCCCTTTGGGGACTTTAAGGTGAAGGTTTTGAAAAGGCAGTTAGATATCTGTGTTAGAAACTTAGGGCTGAAACCTAGGCTTTGGAAGTAATCACATTTAGTTGGTACTGAAGCTGTGGGAATTGACAAGACCATCAGGGAAAGCACCTCAAAGGAGAAGAGATGGTGATCATACACAGAACTTTGAACAACACTGACAGTGAACACATGGATGGTAAAGGAGAGCCATCAAAAGAGATTGAGAAAGAATGCATAGAAAAACAAAAGAAAGAAGCAGTTTATTAGCAAACTAATTGTATTATTGATCATGCTTTCATCAGTGTGTCTAATATTTTTTTTCATATGAGTCAAATATAATTTCTTGACAGGTATATTGCTTTATTTTTAGACAAAATGATTTTCAATTCCCTGTTAACTAGACACTGGGCTCCAATTATTTTAGACAAGACAATTTTAGAATTTGGACCATGCTTTCATGAGGTATTTCTAGAGGAGAATAGTAAATCTAAACTCTTCTGGTTCTGTTACAAATTTCGATCATCCAGAACCCTACTGTGTGGTCTTATTCCCTGGAAGGACCCTCTGTCTGTCTCAGGGTCCTCTCTCCTTTCAGTGTCTCAGGGCCAAAAAAATGAAACTGAAGCTGAGCATTCAGCACAAGCTGTATTTAATGGCCATAGATTGGAGAAGGGAGTCTGACTCACAGATCAACTTCTTGTTCTAGAGGAGTCTGTGGGAGATTATATGGGGGCAATATAATGAGGAGGATGCATAAGCTTTAGTTTTCAGGGAATGAGCTCAGCTCTTCCCAGTACTGGGGTACCACCCCTTTTCTTCCCTTATATGGGCCAAGTGGGATCTGTCATAGCGCAGTTAGTGTATCAGCATGCAAATGTATTATAATCAGGGTATAATGAGGTTCAGCATCTCCTGAAGGTCAGATTCAATGCCATCTTAGTTCAGGACAGCTTTGGTTAGTTTTTGTTGTTCTAGTTTTCCTTTTTTTTCCTTCTTGTAACTGAATTGAAAAGATAAGTACACAAGGTTTCAACAGCTGGGGCCTATAGTCATGGTGACAGTTCAAGACACCTTCCTTTCCTTCAGGACAGGAGCAATAGAAAAAGGGAGTGGGAAGAAGGTGGGAATTAGAACAATGTATTATAAAAGAGGATATTTTGAGAGGAAAATTTTTATCTCCTAAAGACACATTGTTCTTTTGCAAACTGTATTTTAAAAAAATACCTAGATTATGTGATCACTGAGGACTGACAATGGACTTGTGCTAGTGTATGAGTAAATGTAGTAAGGTTTATGAACTATTCAAACAACTTGTCCCCTTAGTTGTTAAAATTCCCCTCATATTTTCATCAATCATCTAATCCTGTTATTTACTCAAGAGCCCTATTTGTACTCTTTAGATATTTAAAAAAAGATTTTTATTTATTTATTTTTAGAGAGAAAGGATGGGAGGGAGGAAGAGAGGCAGAGAAACATTGATATGTAGTTGCCTCTCCCATGCCCCCTTCCAAGGACCTGGCCTGCAACTCAAGCATGTACCCTAATCAGGAATTGAACCAATGGCTTTGGTTTGTGGGATGATGCCCATCCCACTGAGCCATACCAGTCAGGGTATTATACTTTAGTTATTTTAATTTTCAAATAAAATTATTGGATTAATGTGTTGTAGATGTGTCTGTGTGTGTAGACATAGATATTCTGATTGTTTGGGTATTTTATAATGGTGAAAACTATAACCTTGTAGCTTTCAACAAGTTTGAAAGTCTCAATAACACATTATAATTTTTGGCAACTGCCTAGCCATATATTCATACAACATGGGGTATATTCCTCTTATAAAAAAGCTGTGTTTTAAACCTGTGCTTGCAGGTAGATTATAGCACATATTTTCCCAATGGAAATAGTGTCATAAATGGGACTTGGATTCAAACCTTGCCCACAGAAGTGGTTTGAAACATGTCCAGAAATTATTTGACATTTGCAACCTTAGAGCCTAATAATTTATCTGCTTTTAATGTGGCCTGCATTTAGGGACTTACTTCTAAAGAATATGAAAAAAAGTAGAAGTGACACAATGTGACTTTAGAGATAGGTTATAAAAGGCAACCCAGCTTCCTTTTCTTCCTTTTTCCTGGATTACTCACACTGAGGGAAGCCACCTGCTTCTGGACACTGGGGTGGCCTGCAGAAAGGCCCACATTGTGAGGAATGAGGGCTTCCTGCCAACAGCCTGTGAGTGCTCCATCTTGGAAATAGACCCTCTAGTTTCTGTCAAGCCTTGAGAAAACAATAGTCCTGGTTGGTAATCCAAGTACAACCTCATGAGAGACTGAGCCAGAACCATCTAGCTAAGCTGCTCTTAGACTCCTGTCCCACAGAAACTGTCAGATAATAAGGGTGTGTAGTTTAAGCCACTAATTTTTTATAATTTATTATCTATAACTAATATACTTATCAAAACCTGTTTAATAAGCTGAAACTCTCTGATTTTTCAGTGAAACACTATTTTAAAATATGATTTTAAGCAAAGTAGATGTTGTGTAAAGAATATGATTTGAAAACATTTTCTTGTGGGAGGAAAAGTAGATTAAATTAGAGAAAGATGATGGAGATTTTTTTTTGTCTTAAGATTCTAAATGGGAATTTTGGCAACTTTCAGCAGGTCTTTCAGATTTTAAATTGGATATGATTTTATTATACTTATGATATTCCTTCCATCAAATTTAACAAAATTGTCTTTTTTTGCCTCACATATCAGAAAATTATAATGAGAGAATGAGAAGTGAGAGAGGAAGAATGATTTTCCTCAGGCAAGATTTGGAAGAGATATGTGAAAGAAGAAGGGGGTTGAAGAGAAGTATGAGAAAGAAGTGGGAGCCGTTTGGCAGCCAGTGATGAGAAGCAGGAGTGGAGAACACAGTTCATGCAAACCCATTTGAAAAAGAACAAAGGTGTTAATGCAGTACTTCCATTGTAATAAGAGAAGAATCCATTGCTCCCTGAGGCAAGTTAGGTTCAGATGACCTTGTGTTTAATGTGGTCAGAAGGAGGCAGGGGCCACTGATCATTTATGTGCAGAAACCTTGCTTATGAAATATGATTAGTTTTTATACCACTCCTTATTTCAATGTACATTTTGTTATCCCACCTACCCTTTTTTTTAGAATTTCCATATTCTTGTTTTCTACTTGAATAACCAGATTGTTGACAGTAAATGTTTGTCAAGTGACTGATTGCCTACTTTCTGTGTTGTGTATAAAAGCCAGATTGATTTTTGCCAAGTACAAAGAGGACATTTTGTCCTAATACATTTTGCAATTTGCAAAGGAAGATGTTTAAGTTAATTATATGATATAGGAACATTGAGTTGGTTAAAAGTGAGAGACATCAGAATTTCCACCAGGGCTGGAAACATAGAGAGATGAATCTGCCTTGCTTCAAATGAGCTCAACGATAATTTCTGTAATTCCTATAGTTTCTTTCTTCAGGCCTTTCAGAGGGGTGAATCTTTGCAGATGGTTCTGGTAGAATTTCAGGCAGGCCTCTATGTGCAAATGAAAATGATTGCTGACAAGTTAAAATTCCTGCTACATGCTATCATACAGAGCTTTGGTAAATACAGTGTTAATTCATTGCTAATGAATATTTTCACAAACGTGATTTTAATAGGTCACCCATAATGTCCACATTCATTCTTGTCTCTATTTTCTTCTTAGGTTTCTATATGAAAACATCAGGTTATAATTCAGGATACACACACACATGTACTTCCTTAGTATCAATCACTTATCATTCACTTTGAAGGAGAAAAATAGGATCTGTTACTTCCATGCATCTGGTGATCTATAAAATACTATATAGATTTATTGCATTCAGATTTCCTATTGAGAACTCAGACTTTATCTTACTTTGACTAAAATCAGTGGGTTCATAATATTTATATTAAGGTAAACCAAGAAACCAAATATACTCAGGATTTTTTTAACTTTGTTCCTTGAAAAAAAATTCAACTCTCAGCTTCCTGGCTTTGAAGTTTTTGTTGATAAAAAAATTGAAACAGTTTCTGTAGAGGTAGACATTTTGTATTATCTTTGTAGAATGAAAATTGGCAGATTTTTATAATTCCCCACAAAGCAGCATTATGGAAACTATCTTTTTATGTTTATACAACATGTTCAAATCAAGAAAGATAAAAGTGCTAATAACATGATATCAGTTTTCTCTTGGGAATTCTAAGTGATAGAATGAACGTTGACGTGGAAGGTGCATCTGAGAGGGTTGTGTCACCTGAGAAAAGACTTATATAATTAAGATGAGTAAATGGAAGGCAGACATGAAAAACCTCATTTGAATATAAATGAGGAATTGACCATATAAATGTAATGAGGCTTTCACAGGTTTTAGTGTAACCAATTTGGATTGGAAGAATGGAGGAACAAATAGATGATGTTTGGTATGAATTTAGTTCACAGGGCAACTGATCTACATGAGAGTTTCTCAACGGTTGTACCACTGATGTTTTGGGCTCTCTCGTTCTGTTTTGTGGGGTTGTCTTGTGTGTTATAGACTATTTAGCATCATCCCTGCCCTCTACTCCATAGATGCCAGTAGTGGCACTCCATCCCCCGAGTTTTGACAACAAAAACTGTCTCTCACTTTGCCATATGTTCCTTGGGAGTCAAAATGGCCCAAGTAGGGAAACACAGGTCTAGATAAGCTTGTAGGAAACATTGCATTGAGATAGAAACTTGTGTTTAAAGTTACAGTAAGACATTTCTGAGGAACAAGTAATTTTTTTTTGCTACAGGGAAGTCAAAGGTTCTTTGAAGAGGACACCTACAAACTCAACTTCCCAGGTAGCTACCCAGACCTGGGTGGGGGGCACTTTCCTTAAATGTCATGGTATTTTCATGCCTGCTAGCTTCTAGAGTAGTGGTTTCCAAATTTGAGTGTGCATCAGAATCACAGGGAGGGCTTGTTAAATCACAGGTTATTTGGCCTCCATAGTTTTTGATTCAATAGATCTTATCCAATTGATTGAAGAACCTTAGAGAAGCTTTGCCTTTCTAATAGATTCTCAGATGAAGCTGTGACATCACAAAGAGACTACATTTTGAGAACCACTTTTCTAGAATAAACAAACTTTGGCTTTATTTGATTTTAGTTCGCTCTTGATTACCTTCATGATTTTCTTTATGTGCAAGCTTGCTGCCTTTAGATTTTCTTGTTCACACTTGCACTTTCTGTTTAATCTTTGCCTTGTTTACTTCCTATGATACTTAACTGTCTTCCTTAGTTCACAGTCTGCACTAATGGATGAAGGAAAAATGCCTCCTCTTTATTTAACTTCTTTCCTTGGGCATTTTCCCCTTTGATTCATATAATATTAACCTTAATTTTTCTTATGCTGTATCCTGTACCTTCTCCCAAGGTTGTCCGTTTTTCAGGACATATGGGCCTTAAGGATGAATTATGTATATATATAATAGTTGTCAAAAATCTGGGGTAACTTAGCATTTGATATACTATTTTGACTGCAGTAACACATTTTTAGAAAATATCTATCTGAATTTTAGACAATTTTTTCATCTGTAAATTATTTCTTAGACTTCATCTTTCTACAAAGGACCTTTGAACTATTTTGCATAAATGTATAATTTTACACTTGGCCACATCAAAGCTTATTTGTGAATTTCCTACCCACTCAAATACCTATCAGACTATATTTTATTGCTCATTAAATATTACTTAGTATCATATGCATTCTTAGAGATATTATGATACTCTCTCCTTTATCAGGAGAGATAAAATTTAAATGACTTGTTTAAATGCTTTGTTATTAAAATGATTTGTTTTAAAATATATACATATACAATGTTGGGGAGGAGGAAATTCCCCCTTCTATCCCACTTCAGTTGTTACAGCTAGACTAATAATAAAATTGACACAAAACTGGATTAACAGGAGAAAAAACAATTTAATAAATGCACACAGGAGCTCCTAAGTGAAGCTCAGGGAAATGATTGAAGCTGGCAGTTATTTATACTTTTTAGACAAAGAAACAGTCATGTATGAAGAATTAAAGGATGAAGAAATTTAAGTTTAGGAGCTCATTAGTCAAGCATCTAAGCAAAGTTTGGGCTTGTGTAGTAAATTAGTAAAGGAGTAACAAGGTTTGTTTATACAGGCTTTTTGACCCTGGATTCCTGAACTCTAGTGATAAGGGTGTCTCTTTCAGTCCCACCCCTGGAGCAAGGGGACCAGCTTTCACAGGTATGATTTATTTCCTGCATCCTGTATCCTGGATACAATAGATAGTTAATGTGCCTTTCTAGAATTGGTTGCTTGTCAAAGTAACTTTATTTTTTTCATAATTTATAAATAACTTCAAATTTTAACTTGCAACTTAACATCAATGACTTTATCGTGAAAGACACATTTTGAATCATCAGTGGGTTTTTTCCTCAGAGCATTTTTTTCACTTCTATTTTTGACAGTAACTTTCTTTTTTAAATTTAATCTTTATTGTATTTTTCCATTATCATTTAGTTCCCTTATAACTCCCTCCCCCAAGCAATCACCATACTGCCGTCTGTATTCATAAGTCATTTTTCCTCTGCTCAATCCCTCAAGCCTCTAACCTCCCTCCACAACTAGCTGTCATTGGCTCTCCATCTATGAGTCTGTCTATGTTTTGCTAGTTAGTTCAATCAATTTATTCATTAGGTTCCACATATGAATGAAATCATATGGTATTTGTCTTTCTCTGACTGGCTTATTTTACTTAGCATAATATTCTCTAGGTTTATCCGTGCTGTTGTAAAGGGTAAAATTTTCTTCTTTTTTACAGCCGATTGTGCTAAGTAACTTTAACCAAAGCAATCAATATGCAATTGCAGGGTATTTTGGGGCAGCCTGCCCAGGTCTCCAACAGTTGGTCCTCAGGGGACCATCACTCTATATTTTGATATGTCAATTCCATTTGGTGCATGTTGGTAATGATCTTCCTGTCCATGACAGAAGGGAATCACAGGATCCTACAGAAGAGGAAAAAATGTTTTTCTCTACTCTTTCCAGCCCTGGAAAGAGCCCTGGTTGAGACTCCTGTAATAAAAGACAGATTAACAAAAAAACAAACAAGTTTATTAGCACATATGTCTCATGTACATGGGTGACAGAAAAAAATGAGTAACTCCCAGAGGTGGATTAGAATTCAGATTAAATGCCATCTTAATAGGAAAAGGGAAGAGAGGATGTAGGCCTCTCAGGGGAGACTAAGTGATTCTTAGTAAAGATGAATGGGACCTGAGAAGAATAAATGGGAGGTATGATAGTGATAAAGTCTGCCTGCTTGTAGTATTGACTTCTAGTCTCCTGTGCTATGACAAGGGTCAGTCCTCTCTGGTTGGTGAAATTCAAGGGAAAGAGATTTATGGCAATTGAGTTCCTTTAGGAAAATCTGTCTAAGTAGAAAATTTCTCCCTGCATTTGCTGTTTTGCAAGTATCTACAGCTCAAAATAATCAATATACCAAAACAACATATTTTGGGGTAGCATATTCTGCTACCCGTCAATCCCATTTCAATTTTGGGTCACAAATAGACTATTTCTTCTCTAGCCCCACATGATTTTCTTGGACCTGATTCTATTTTTTTTAAAGATTTTATTTATTTATTTTTTAGAGAGGGAAGGGAGGGAGAAAGAGAGAGAGAGAGAAACATCAATGTGTGGTTGCTGGGGGTCATGGCCTGCAACCCAGGCATGTGCCCTGACCGGGAATTGAACCTGTGACACTTTGGTTCGCAGCCCACACTCAATCCACTGAGCTACGCCAGCCACAGCGACCTGATTCCATTTAAAGAGCTGACTGCAGTGAATCACCATAAACTGACAGTTCTATCACTCTGGAACTTGCAGTATAATTATTTTAGGCAGGTTTCATAGCCAGGACAACATGGTTTGCAAGTACCATTAGAAACAGCTTCTTAGGTAGTAGTGAGAGAAAACTTTATTGATTATACAACAGGCCTTCCTTGCTCCCACCTCTGCATTCTCGAAAGCTACCTTCCACTTTTACAAATCTCTGTCCCCTCTTTGTTGAGCTAACTCCTGGTCATCCTTCAGTTGTCAGCTTGCACAGGACCACCTCACCATCTCAGAAGAGTCTTCCATGACACCCAGGCCAAGCCATTCTGATGTTTGCTCCTGGTGTACCTGTACTTACTTTTCATAAAACCTCAAACAGTGCAATTATTTAACTATCTGTAATAATATGGTGAATAACTCACTTGCTTGTGATTTTTCTAAGGGACGTGTCTATTTTTGGGGACAATTTAAATCCATGGTGTCTAGACCACTTGCCTAGATGTACCTTGGTATTTTTTTAAACTTTTGATTGTTTTATTTTCCATTACTCTTTATCCCCCATATACATACCCCTTCCCCACCACTGTTGTTCATGTCCATGAGTCCTTTTTTCTTTTGTTGCTCATCCCTCTACCTTCTAACTTCACTGCCCCAGAGCTATCATCCTGCTTTCTATCATGAGTTTGTCTCTATTTTGCTTGTTAGTTCAGTTTGTTCATTAGATTCCACATATGAGTGAAATCATGGTATTTGTCTTTCTCTGACTGGCTTATTTCACTTAATTAATGTTCTCCACATTCATCCATAAGGTCATAAAGGGTAAAATTTTCTTTTTTTATGGCCAAGTAATATTCCACTGTGTAAATATATACCAGAATTATTTTATCCATTCATCTGCTGATGGATACTTGGCTGCTTCTAAACCTTGGCTATTGTAAGTAATGCTACAATGAAAATAGGAGAACTTATATTCTTTTCAATTAGTGTTTCATGTTTCTTTGGATAAATTTCCAGAAGTGGAATCACTGGGTCATAAGGCAATTCCCTTTCTAATATTTGAAGGTAACTCCATACTGCTTTTCACAGTGGCTGCACCAGTCTGCATTCTCACCAACAGTGAAAAAGTGTTCTACTTTTTCCACATCCTCACTAGCACTTCTTGTTTGTGGATTTATTGATGATAGTCATTCTGACCAGTGTGAGGTGATATCTCATTGTGGTTTTAATTTGGATTTCTCAGATTATTAGTGATGTTGAGTATCTTTTCATATTTCTATTGGCCAACTCTATGTCCTCTTTGAAGAAGTGTCTATTAAGGTCCCTGATCCATTTTTTAACTGGATTTTTAATTTTTTTTGGCATTGAGTTTTGTAGGCTCTTCACAAATTTTGGATATTAACCTCTTACCACATGTATCAGTGATTATATTCTCCTATTCAGTGGGGTGTCTTTTTATTTTGTTGATGTTTTCCTTTGCTGTACAAACCCTTTTTATTCTGATGTACTCCCATTTGTTTATTTTTTCTTTTGTTTCCCTTGCCTGAGAAGATGTATCCAATAAAATGTTGTTACAAGCAATGCCTGAGATTTTACTGCCTATGTTTTATTCTATGATTTTTATGGTTTTGGATATAACATTTAAGTCTCTAATCTATTTTGCATTTATTCTTGTGTATGACATAAGAAGGTGGTCTAGTTTCATTTTCTTTTGCACGTATCTGTCCAATTTTCCTAGCACCATTTATTGAATAAGCTATCTTTAGCTCATTGTATGTGTTTGATTCATCTGTTGAATAGTAATTGGCTATAAAGATGTGGGATTATTCGTGGGCTTTTTATTCTGTTCTATTGATCTATTTGCCTATTTTATGATAACACGCTATTTTGATTATTATGGCCTTATAGTATAGTTTGACATAGGTAGTGCTGTTCTTCCAACTTTGCTCTTCTTTTCAGAGTTGCTGTTGATATCAGGGGCCTTTTGTGTTCTCATATAAATGTTTGAAATATTTGTTCTAGTCCTGTGAAATATGTCATTGCAATCTTGATAGGAAGTGCATTGAATCTATAGATTCCTTTGGGTAGTACATTTTAATGTTAATTCTTCCTATCCATGATTTTTACATACTTGCTTAGATTTATCCCTAGATATTTTATTCTTTTTGAAGCAATTGCAAATGGGATTGTCTCCTTAATTTATCTTTTTGATAGTTCATTATTGGCATATAAAAATGAAACATTTCTAAATATTAATTTTGTATCCTGATACTTTACTGAATTTATTTATCTATTCTAGTAGTTTCTTGGTAGAATCTTTAGGGTTATCTATGTACAGTATCATGCTATTTGCATATCGTGGTAGTTTTACTTGTTCTTTTCTAATTTGGATACCTTTTATTTCTTCTTCTTGCCTGATTGCTAGAGCTAGAACTTCCAGTACTATGTTGAGTAAGAGAGGTGAAAGCAGACATCCCTATCTTGTTTCTGATCTTAAGGATAATCCTTGTAGATTTTACCCATTGAGTATGATGCTGGCAGTGGGATTGTCATATATAGCATTTATTATGTTATGTATGTTTTCTCTATTCCCACCTTGCTGAGAGTTTCTGTCATTAATGGGTGCTGGATTTTATCAAATGCTTTTCCTGAGTCTTTTGGTATGATCATGCGGTTTTTAGCCTTCATTTTGTTTATATGGAGTATCACTTTTATTGATTTGTGAATGTTGTACGAAACTTGCATTCTTGGAATAAATCCCACTTGATAATGTTGTATGATCTTTTTGATGTATTGCTGTATTCTGCTTGCCAATATTTTGTTGAGGATTTTAGCATCTATGTTCATCAATAACACTGGCCTATAATTTTCTTCTTTTTGTAGTGTATTTATCTCATTTTGGAATTAGGATAATGCTGGCCTCATATAATGAGCTTACGAGTATTCCTTCCCCTTGAATTTTTTGGAATACTTTTTAGAAGGAGAGGTGTTAGCTTTTCCTGGATTGTGTGGTAAAATTTACCTCTGAAGCCATCTGGATCAGCAGTCTGGTTTGTTGGGTGTTTTTTGATTACTGCTTCAATTTCATTAGTTTTAATATGTCTGTTTAGAGTCTCTGATTCTTCCTGATTTAGTCATAGCAGGTTGTACGTTTCTAGGAACTTATCCATTTCATCCAAGTTGTTGAATTTGTTAGCATATAGTTGTTTGTAATATTTTCTTAAAATCCTTTGTATTTCCTTGGTGTCAGTTCTTATTTCTCCTCTCTCATTTCTGATTTCATTTATTTGAGTCCTTTTTCTCTCTCCCTTAATGAGTCTAGTTAAAGGTTTGTCAATCTTATTTATCTTTTTAAGAACCAGCTCTTGGATTCTTTGATCTTTTGTACTTTTTTAAGACTCTATTTCATTTATTTCTGCTCTGGTTTTTATTATTTCTATCCTTCTATTCACTTTGGGCTTTGCTTGTTGTTCTTTTTCAAGTTCCTGTAAGCATAAAGTTAGATTGTTTATTTGAGTTTTTTCTTGTTTCTCGAGGTGGACGTATAGTGCTATGAATATCTCTGTTAGAATTACTTTCCCAGTGTCCCACAGATTTTGGATTGTTGTGTCCTCATTTTCATTTGTTCCTAGGTATCTTTTGATTTCTTCCTTGATCTCATTGTAGACCCATTCATTGTTTAATAACATGTTATTTAGCTTCCATGTCTGTTTGATTTTCAGTGTTCTTCTTGTGATTGTTTCTAGTTTCATAACATTGTGGTCATAGAAGATGCTTGATATGATTTTAATCTTTTTAAATTTATTGAGAGATTCAGGAAGACAGTGGTGATGTAGGTGGGAACTGAGCACACTTGTTTGGGCATCCAACTGGGACACCTAGCTAATTTTCTGAAGAACAGAGTAAATAGCCAGCTAGAATCCCAGGTGATATGAAGTTTGGAAGCCAAAAAATACAGAGGATGCTTCAAAATGGGTGGTAAGGAGGCTTTGTAGGCCAATAGAAAGGTCCCCAGGCCTTGCACCAGAAACTGCAGCTGCTGTGGGAGCATTGGAGGAGATCAGGGTTAATGATAGTAGCCTAGTGGCTCTGTCTCCTCCCAGAATGAGTAAGTCCCAGATCCAAACCAGGGGAGATGTGGACACATAAAGTTGCTGGAGAGGTAAAAAGGCAGCAAGTGACACAAAGCTGGCAGCATACCCCGGCTGGGTCAGCAGTTGCCAGTTGGGAAAGTACCAAAGAACTTGGGGAGCTGAGTGACACCTGGAGCTGGGAGAAGAGATGGGCCATGACTGGTCATGGCCCATATAGACTCTGGATTGATCAGAGACTTGAACTGTGTGGAAAGCCAAGCAGTAGTTAGGAGTGGCAGCAGCACCCAAAGGGACTTTTTTCAAAAGGGAAACAGCCCTGGCTGGTGTGGCTCAATGGATTAAGTGCTGGCCTGTGAACCAAGGGGTCACCAGTTTGATTCCCAGTCAGGGCACACACCTGGGTTGCAGGCCAGGTCTTATTTGGGGGCGTGCAAGAGGCAACCACACATTGATGTTTCTCTCCTTCTCTTTCTCCCTCTCTTCCCTTCTCTCTAAAAATAAATAAATAAAAGTTTTTTAAAAAGTAAAAAGGGAAACTGAGCTACCAAGCAGAGACTTCATATGCATTAGCCAGTCCAACAAAGAGGGAGGAGTGTGGGTGTGATTTGCTCTCATTCAGTGCATCTAACAGACTGATGAAAGGGTTGCAAAATGAGGTGGATTATTGGCTCCACTCAGGTGCAAATGCACGTAGTGGACAGTGCTGGCTGCACAGAGCTCTGAGGGTATGGGCTGGAAACTAGGCACCTGTGATTATTGTAGCCCAAACTGAGCCCCCATTTTTGAAGAACCACAGAAAAGGGAAAAAACAGAGCCAGGCCACTCTGCCTGAAGGATCCAGGAGGACCTGCAAAATCTTCTTAGCATGGTTAAAATCAACAAGAGGCTTTTTTTTTTAACCCCAAGAGTAAGACAATAAGACCTGGAGTTGTGGAAAAACCAGAGACAGATACAGAAAGAAGTCAGAAGGCAAACACCAACAGCTGAGACAAATTTCACTTTGCTATCTTTCAGAACTTGCATATTTTTTATTTCTCTTCTTTCTGTTTATTTAGTTTTTCATTTTGTTTTCTTTGTTTTTGCTGTTTGATTTGTTTTTATTCTGCCTTTCATATTGCATTTTAAATTTTTTTCTTCTTTCACTTCACTTGTATTCCTAATAACACACTACTCTTGGTCTTTTACTTTTTATTCTTTTTATTCAGGTTATATATTTCTTATCATACTGTTATTACTCCAAATCCCACACAGCACCCTTCCCTCATCTTAATCCATTTCACCATCTTCCTGAGTTTTATTACTGTTGTTGCAAACCTTACTTTCTCTCACACTACATCAAGTTTCTATCCCTTACTCTCACTATTTCTTTTCCATCTAACCTCGTATAAGCACTTTTCTTTCTTAAGTCAGCTCACATTTTTCCCTTCTAATACAAGCCTTATTTCATCTCTACCTTTCATAAACAGTGGATAGTTGGGTGAAATACCACAGTTATTGCTGTACTTTTCCAAAGGAACTCCTATTTGTTCACTACTTGTCAGTACTTTGAATCCCATGGAATACTCTCCCATTGTCTTACTCCATTTTGCTTTCTCCTTTCCCCTGATCAGTTGAGTAAGGAATATTATTTCATTGGTTTCTCTTTCTCTTTCCTTTTTTTCTTATTTCCTTGTCTCTCAACTTGGGCTTTATTCTTTAATCTTATTAGTTTGCTTCCCCCATTCTCTCAAAATAATTTTTCTTTACTGTAGACATCACATACTTTTCACCTTTTATAATATTCTTATACCCATTCCACATTTATTAAACTTCATTCAGCTGTCATTGCTATTGACCCTGCTGTGGTTTTTCTGCAATTTTGCTCCCATTGGTCCAGTACCTTTTCAATTTTACTTCAAACCTGATAGTTTACTCATCCCTGTTTATACCCCATTGTTCCCATCATCCTTTTTTATTTTAGTTACATTGTAAATTTTGCTTTCTCCCTTTCTTCATCTTGGTTCTAGCCCAACTCTTGTCAATTCTCCTCTCTCTTACCACTCAACAACATTTTCCACTTTTTCAGTCCTCCCATATTCCCTTTGTCATATCTCATAATATCCACAATTTCTTTTCACCTTTATTAATCATAGCTCAATTGCAGTTGAGATGCTATAGTGATAGGGGAGTTCTTTTTGCTGGCATAGGTTTGATTGTCTGGTAATACTGTTTTGTTAACCAACACCTGCACAACAGCATACAAGACAAGATGGGAGTTGTGAATACCAGTAAACCCACATGAGGGGAGAACCCACAAATAATGGGGCCACCAACAGGTAAAGCCCGAGTACAACAAGAGAGCCCACAGAAATGGAAAAAAGGTCAACTCTAGAGCATCCAGACAAGGAGACCAAAGAGAATGCACAACTGAGTTCCATAAAACCATTGACATAGAAGTTTACCCTACAAAGACAGCAGGTGAGGCAGAGCATCTGGAATCACAGAAACAAACAATAAGAGTTACCTAAAATTGGGGTCAAAGAAAAAATCTGCAATGAAAAGGAATGAAAGATTCCCCAGTAAAAGAGCTAAATGAAATGGAGGCAAGCAAACTATCAAATACAGAAATTAAAAGAGTGGTTATAAGGATGCTCAAGGAACTTGCTGACAACTAAAAGGAACTGAATGTGAACTACAATATCATTAAAAAGGAAACAGAAACTGTAAATAAGAACCAGGGAGAAATGAAAAATACAATATCTGAAATAAAAAACACACTAGAAGGAATTACAAGCAGGCTGGATGAAGCAGAGGACCAAATTAGTGAGCAGAAAGAAAAGGTAGAGAGGCCCTGGCTGGTGTAGCTCAGGCGATTGAGCGTGGGCTGAAACCAAAGCATCACAGGTTCGATTCCCAATCAGGGCACATGCCTGGGTTGCTGGCCACAGCCCCCCAGCAGCTGCACATTGATGTTTCTCTCTCTCTCTCTTTCTCCCTCCCTTCCCTCTCTAAAAATAAAAATAGATGAAATCTTAAAAAAAAAAGGTAGAGAGAAATACCCAGGTAGAGCAGCTTCATGAAAAAAGACTAAAAATATATGAAGATAGCTTTAGGAAACTGCAGGGCAACCTGAGCATAATAACATTTGAATCATAGGAATACCTGAGAGAGAAGAAAAAGAACAAGGAGTAGAAACCCTGTTAGGAAAAAATGATGACAGAAAACTTCCCTAACCTGGAGAGAGGAAAAGCCACACAAATTCAGAAAACACAGAGGGTCCCAATCAAGATGATCCCAAAGAGGCTTATTTCAAGTCACATCATAATTAAAATGCCAAATTTTAAAGGCAAAGACAGAATTTTAAAGGCAGCAAAAGAGAAACAGGAAGTAAGATACAAGGGAGTTCGGATAAGGCTAACAGCTGATTTCTAAACAGAAATTCCACAAGTCAGAAAGGAATGGCAAGAAATATTCCAAGTAATGAAAAACAAAGGCCTTCAACCAAGACTACTCTATCAATAAAGGATCTGTTGTAAAATGGAAAGCTAAATAAGAAGTTTCTCACAGAAAGGAAGTCGGAAAGAATACACCTCCACCAAATGAGCAATGCAAGATATGCTAAAGGGACCGCTTTAAGAAGAGAAAGAAAAAGAGCAAGAGAGAGAGAGGAACACAAGTACAAAAGGGGAAAAATGAATAAATACCTATCAATAATAACCTTAAATGTTAATGGATTAAATGCTCCAATCAAAAGATGTAGGGTAGCTGAATGGATAAGAAAACATGGCCCACACATATGCTGCCTGCAAGAGACCCAACTCAGAACAACAGACATACACAGATTGAAAGTGAAGGGTTAAAAACATATTCCAAGCAACTAGACATGAAAAAAGGCTGGGGTAACAATACTTACATCTGACAAAATGAACTTCAAAATGAAGGCCATAAAAAGAGACACAGAAGGACACTTCATAATACTCAAGGGAAGAATCCATCAAGAAGACAATAAACATTGTAAACATATATGCACCCAACATAAGAGCACCCAAATATATAAGAAAAATCTTGGAAGACTTCAAGAAAGATATAGGCAGGAACACAATTACAGTAGGGGATTTTAATACCCCACTCTCAACAATGGAAAAATCTTCCAATCAAATTATCAACACGGATATTGTGAACACGGATATTGTGGCATTAAACAATGCAGTAGATGAAATAGACTTAACTGATTATATATATATATATATATATATATATATATATATATATATGACTTTTCATCCCAAAGAAGCAGAATACACATTCTTTTCAAATGCACATGGAACATTTTCAAGATGTTATTTTGTGTCCTATAATTTCTACATGATAAGACACAAAATAAGCCTCAATAGATTCAACAAAATTGAAATTATACCAAGTATATTCTCAGACCACAAGGGCCTGAAACTAGACAAAAACCTTAACAAAAGAACTAAAAAAATTCAAATTAATGGAGATTGAATAACATGCTATTAAAAAATGAATAGGTCAAGAATGAGATCAAGTAAGAAATCAAGATTTTCAGAAACAAATGCAAATGAACACACAGCAGCCCAGAATCTATTGGGCACAGCAAAGGCAGTCATGAGAGGGAAGTTTATGGTTATACAGGCCTACCTAAAAAAGATAAAAAATATTTCACATAAACAACCTTACCCTACATCTACAGGAACTGGAGGACAACAACAAACAAAGCCTGGAGTGAGTAGAAGGAAGGAGATAACCAGGATCGGAATAAAATTAAACAACATAAAGACTAAAAGAACAATTCAAAGAATTAATAATTAAGGATCTGGTACTTTGAAAAGATGAACAAAATTGACAAGACTTCAAATAGACTTATCAAGAAAAAAGAGAGAAGACCCAAATAAATAAAATCAGAAATGAAAGAGGAGAGATTAAAACTGATACCATAGAAACACAAATGATTGTGGAAAATTAATATGTAAAACTATATGCCAAGAAATTTTAACACTTGGGTATAAAATGGACAAATTTCTAGAAAGATATAATCTTCCAAAACTGAATGAAGAAGTGGAAAGCCTGAACAGAACAATAACAGCTGATGATGTTGAAGCAGAAATCAAAAAACTCCTGGCACACAAAAGTCCTGGACTGGATGATTTCCTAAGAGAATTTTATGAAACATTTCAGGAGGAGCTCACCCCATCCTTCTTAGACTATTCCAAAAAAATTCAAGAGGTGGGAGACTCCTTAACTCTTTTTATAAAGTCAGCACCATCCTAATCCCAAAACTAGGTAGAGATACAACAAAGAAAAAAAAGCTATAGGCCAATATCACTGCTAAACATGGATGCTAAAATCCTCAACAAAATATTGGCAAACATCACCCAGTAATACATTAAAAAGATCATACACCATGATCAAGTGTGATTCATCACAAAGATGCAAGGATGGTACAATATTTGCAAATCAATAAATGTAATACATCATATAAACAAAAGACAAAAATCACATGATCATATCGATACCTGTAGAAAATGCATTTAATAAGGTACAGCACACATTTATGATAAAAACACTCAGCAAAGTAGGAATAGAGGGAGCATTCCTCAACATAATAAAGGCCATACAGGAGAGAACTATAGCCGACATCATACCCAAAGGGCAAAAACTAGAAGCTTTACCAATAAGATCACGTACCAGACCAAGGATGTCTGCTTTTGCCACTCCTCTTCAACATAGTATTGGAAGACCTAGCCACAGCAATTAGACAAGAAAATGAAATAAGAAGCATCTTTATTGGAAAGGAGGAAGCAAAACTGTTACTGTTTGCAAATGATATAATAGTATACATGGAAAACCCTATGGTCTCCACCAAAAAAACTACTCAACCAAATAAGAAAATTTGGCAAAACGGAGGGATACAAGTCAATATTCAGAAATCAAGGGCATTTTTTGTACACCAACAACAAAATATCAGAAACAGAAATCAGGAAAAAAAATCCCATTTGCTATAGCAACAAGGAAAATAAAGTACCTGGGAATAAACCTAACTAAAGTAAAAGGCCTGTACTCAGAAAACCACACAACACTGAAGAAAGAAATTAAAGAAGGCACAAACAAATGTAAGCATATACCATGTTCATGGATTGAAAGAATTAACATCATCAAAATGTACATATTACCCAAAGCAGTTTATAGATTCAACTCAATTCCTGTTAAAGTACCAATGAAATATCTCTCAGATCTAGAACAAACAGTTCAGAAATTTATATGGAACCATAAATGACCCTGCATGGCCACAATTTTTAGAAAGAAGAACAAAGTAGGAGGGGTTACAACACATGATATCAAACTGTTTTACAAAGCCACTGTAATAAAAACAGCCTGGTACTGGCATAAGAACATACATATAGACCAATGGAACAGAATAGAGAGCCCAGAAATACACCCAAATATCTATGGTCAGTTAATATTCAACAACAGGCAGGAGCATGATATTGAGTAAAATTAGCTTCTTCAAAAAATGATGTTGGGAGATATGGACAGCTACATGCAAAAACCAAACTTAATTACCAACTCACACCATACACAAAAATAAACTCAAGATGGATAAAACAATTAAATGTAAGTCATGTCACCATAATAGTCCTAGAGGAAAACATCAGCAGGGAAATCTCAGACACTCCACTCAGCAACATCTTCACTGATATGTCCCCTAAAGCAAGGGACACACACAAAAAAGAATAAACAAATGGAACTTCATCAAATTAAAAAGCTTCTACATGGCTAAAGAAAACAGCATTAGAATGAAAAGAGAACCAACTATATGGGAAAACATATTTGTCAATGATACCTAGGACAAGGGTTTCATCTCCAAAATATATAAAGAACTCACAGGACTCCACTGCAGGAAGACAAAAAACCCAGTTAAAAAATGGGCAAAAGACCTGCACAGACACTTCTCCATGGAGGACATACAGAGGACCCAGAGACATATGAAAAGATGCTCAGCATCACTAGCCATCAGAAAGATGCACATTAAAACCACAATGACATACCACTTTACACCAGTCAGAATGGCCATCATAAAGAAATCAACAAACAAGTGTTGGAGAAATTGTGGAGAAAAGGGAACCCAAGTGCACTTTTGGTGAGAATGCAGACTGGTGCAGCCACTGTGGAAAACAGTATGGAATTTCCTCAGAAAACTAAAAATGGAACTGCCTTTTGGCCCAGCAATTCCACTACTGGGATTATACCCTAAGAGCCCTGAAACACCAATCCAAATACCCTATGCACCCCAATGTTCATAGCAGCACAATTTACAATAGCCAAGTGATGGAAGCAACCGGAGTGCCCATCAGTAAATGAGTATAAAAAAACTATGGTGCATTTACACAATGGAATTATATGCAGTAGAGAGAAACAGCTCCTACCCTTTTTGACAGCATGGATAGAACTGGAGAGCACTGTGCTAAGTGAAATAAGCCAGGTGGTAAGGGACAAATGCCATATGATCTCACATATGAGTGGAACATAATCAACAAGAGAAAAAAGCAAATGAAATATAACCAGAGATATTGAAATAAAGGACAATCTAACAATAGCTGGGGGGCGGGTAGGGGACAGTAGGGAGAAGGGTTTTCAGGAACTACTATAAAGGACACATGGACAAAACCAAGGGGGAGGGTGGAAACAAAGGAGGGAGGTGGGTTTGGCTGGGGTGGTGGGGAGTGGTGGGAAGAAAATGCAAACTGTAATTGAACAACAACAAAGTAATTAAAAAAATAAAGGTATTTATGCAAAAAAAAATTAAGGAACATCCAGGATCCAGTTCCCATTGATTCCATAGCCTCACCTCCCACAGCTCCTAATTTCATATATCATGCCCCAGGAACATTCATGTGATAGCAGTTTTTCCCACATCATTTGTGTCATGCCTTGTGTCTTGGGTCATATAAGTCCATCAAGTATCCTTCACACCTTTCTTTACCTGGAATATCTTTAATTCCTTTCCTCCAGGAAGCCTTTTTTGAATCTCCAGGTAGAGCTCATGCATGATCGTCTTTCACTTGACATTGCAAGGCACTTTACATTGCAGTTATCTCTTTATGCATCTCTCCCCTGCTTTACTATATTTTCTTTGTACATCCAGAGCCTAACATGTAATGAATGCTCAGACATGTTAGAGTGGACTAAACTGACAAACTGGCTGTACCAAATAGGAAAGGAGAGTAAATCTAAATCAATGAACAATAATTTCTCTTAGATCATATTCTATTTAGAAGGAAAATTGAGTTTGATTTTTGAAATTATGATCTTCAAAGGATTATTCTAGCAATATCCATCATTTGTGTTACAAATCTAAATAGTGATTTGCCCAAGTAAGCAAACATGATTTTTTTTATCCAGAAGCAACATGTGTTATGATTTCAGTGGTTAATGTGTTTGATAAGGTTAAGGAAGCAGTTCTATTTTGATTCAGATTCTGTAAGGGGTTAGAGGAATCCTTATCAGAAACCGTAGCATTTTAACAATATCTTTTTAAACTATTTTGACACCCAAGTTATTTGAATAATTTAGTTTTTAATAGATATGAAGGAATTTTAAAATATACACATGGAGTAATTTATTCATGGAGGATCATTTTATGTGATGAATTTCATTCCCTCTTTTCTAGTAGAAATAAAAAAGGATATAGATTGCAGCTTCTACCTTAATAACTTTATTTATAACTAAGAATATAATGGATCTTGCCATAAATTATATAATTAGTTTAAAAAGCACTTCATATTATTTTTGTGACAAAAACACAAGGCAGAGAACATGGTTATTAGAGTGTGTTTCTTTTCTGCAAAATCCTAACTATATTTCATTGAATAGTATAGACAGAGAAAGAATGGGTTAAAATGATCAAAACAGCCATGCAAAGGATGTGTCTTAATGTCAACCTTGAGTAGCTTTTCTTTTTTTGCTAAGGAAATCTAACAGGACATTAACAAACATATTAACTTTTAAAATATGTTTAGATTTTGCTGTTTCTAAAGAGCATATATGAAAATATTAGAGCTATGTTTAGAAAGTTTGACCCATAGAATTTGTAGAAAGGTGTCACTTAAACTCAGTTTAAAAGGCAACACTCTTGCATATTACTGTTTCTAATATCACGTCTCCAAACCATTTTTCATGCAGCTGGTGAAGTTATCTTTCTAAAGGCAAATGTGATTATGGGGCTCACCTGTTTAAAGCCCTTTAGTGATGGAATTTAGATGCCCTAGCTTGGCAGACTAGGTCCTTCCTAAAAAGGACTTGCAATAACTGTCCTTGAAATCCATGCAGACCTATAAGGAGCAACTCTCAGTGCCCAGAACACCTCAGCTATTGGCTATTTCTTTTTCTAATTCATTTTTATTGTTGTGCAAGTACAGTTGTCTCCATTTTCACCCCACCAATCCCTCATGCCCCACCCTTGATCCTTTCCCCTTTGGCTTTGTCCATGTGTCCTTTATACATGTTCCTTGATAATCCTTCACTGTTTTTCCCTATCATCCATCTCCTCCCTCCCCTCTGGTTATCATTAGTCTGTCATTTATTTCAATATCTCCGGCAATATTTTGCATGCTTGTTCATTTTGTTGATTAGGTTTCCACTTATAGGTGAGATCATATGGTGTTTGCCTTTCACCTCCTGGCTTATTTCTCTTAGCATAATGCTCTCCAGATCCATCCATGCTGTCCAAAAAGGTAGGAGTTTCTTCTTTGTTTCTGCTCCATAGTATTCCATCATTTAAATGCACCACAGTTTTTTGACCCATTCATTTACTGATGGGCACTCAGGTTGCTTCCAGCACTTGGCTATTGTAAATTGTGCTGCTATGAACATTGGGGTGCATAGGGTATTTGGATTGGTGTTTCAGGGCTCTTAGGGTATAATCCCAGTAGTGGAATTGCTGGGCCAAGAGGCAGTTCCATTTTTAGTTTTCTGAGGAAATTCCATGCTGTTTTCCACAGTGGCTGCACCAGTCTGCATTCTCACCAAAAGTGCACTTGGGTTCCCTTTTCTCCACAACTTCTCCAACACTTGTTTGTTGATTTCTTTATGATGGCCATTCTGACTGGTGTAAAGTGGTATGTCATTGTGGTTTTAATGTGCATCTTTCTGATGGCTAGTGATGCTGAGCATCTTTTCATATATCTCCAGGCCCTCTATATATATTCCTTGGAGAAGTCTGTGCAGGTCTTTTGACCATTTTTAATTGGATTGTTTGTCTTCCTGGATTGGAATCCTGAGTTTTTTTTATATATTTTGGAGATCAAACCCTTGTCCAAAGTGTCATTTGCAAATGTATTTTCCCTTATGGTTAGTTCCCTTTTCATGTTGCTGACATTTTCTTTAGCTGTGGCTATTTATTATTATTTGGCAACCATCTTTATCTGCCTGGAATGTGTGGCCTCTGTCCATTTTCTCAGGGGAATTGACCACTCCCTCCTTTGCACTTATAATTAACTCTGCTCCACTGTTTTTTTCAAGCCTCTCCTAACATTTTGTGTATGCAATTGCCCCTCTCTCTTAGATTTTAAGCTATTATCTCTGCATGGCACGTGGTTAAATAGATTTATGAATGGATTCACCAATACCTGAGAGACATTTGAATGTAGCTACTCTCAAAAACAAATCTTTCACGGAACTTCTGCTAATAATTACAACATAAATTATTTCCAGCTTGGGATGTTTCCCTGAGCTTTTATTATTACTGATTTTGTTTTAATATTATAGTTGAAAACATTAGACACTAGCAACTTTGTTCTATAATTTCAACTCTTGCTCAAGTACTTCTATTCCTACAGAAGAAAATATTTTGGCCAAGAAAACCATTATGGTCAGCAAAATTTTCAATTGTGGAAATGTATTTTCCAAAATGTGTCCATTGGCCCATTTTGCTCTTCACTGATGGTTTTGGAGGAGTTTAGGATATTATGGGGAGCAAACATGGGAAAGCTGTCACCACTTTTAGTTAGATTTCTGTTTATAGTGATGCTATGTTATGCTAAATATTTAGAGTGATTCTGTGTTAGTTTTCCTTGAGGTGTTATAATCTTGATTACTGTATTATTGTTATGTCTGAGTTATTAAATTATGTAAAATCATAGATTCACAGGTTAGGTATTATGTATAGTCTTCGAATTAGTCATTGACATGTTCTGCAGGCTTAAAAGTAAGTTCTGAAGTAGACACTATCACTGGGGCGTAGGTAGCATCATAGAATGTTGAGTTAATTTTGTCCATCTTCTATTTATTTTTAAGGTTGAGAAAGTTAAAGCCCAGAATGTTAAGTGACTTATCTTGAATTTTATGGCAAAGTCAGAGAAGCACTGAGCCCTATGCATAGTATTTCCAAAATGCTTCCCCTGCATTTTGTATTTGAAAATCATTCCAGTGGTACTGCAGTGCAGGGACTGACTATTCAGAAGGTACCAGGCTTGGAAGTGAGTGTTATACTACAGCTTGCTTTCTATTAACTTTTTACTGTCCCATTATAGAAGAGTGCTACATAAATATTTAGTCCTTCAATGAAGATGTTGAAGCACAAAACTGCCTTTTAAGTTCTGGATTTATCAAAATTGCTATACACTTTTAGTGAGACCTTAAAAGTATCTGAAACACTGATTGTCTACTTGTATTAACAGAAACTTTGACTAGTAAGTGAATTTCTCAATTTGTAATTACTTCTGTTAACAAATGGGCCCATGGCTTCCCTGTGGATCTTGAAACTCTATACCGAGCAAGGTCAGCTTGGGTGGCAGTGTGGAGCTATGGGTAAGTTAATAACCAAGCAAGGGAGAGAAAATAGCTTCAGAAACAAATAAAATAGCCTTGGGAGTCTTTTCTAAAAGTATCTTGACACCACTCTCAGCCTGCAACCTAAGTGGCATGCTTCCTCAATAAGTCAACTATTGTTGCTAGGTGGCTTTAATCATTTTGCAATTTAAAGTAAAAAAAAAAAATGGGTAATGCCATAGCTTTGTGTCAGTTTCCTGCCTTTCATTCATTGTAAGAAAGATATAACAAGTTCTTGAAAAAGTCCTGTTTTTCAATCATAAAAATATTTCAAATATCAGCTTTGTGAGGCTTGTTGCTTTGAGCTGATAATAGGGACATCAGGTGAGTTCCAGGAGGAGGAAAAGAAGAGCCTTTAATTACACATCAAGAGCACATCCAGGGAAGGAACTATACATTTTTATACCTTTTCTAAAAGATTTTATTTATTTATTTTTAGAGAGGGGAAGGGAGGGAGAAAGAGAGAGAGAGAATCAATGTGTGGTTGCCCCTCACATGGCCCCCACTGGGGCCGTGGCCTGCAACCCAGGCATGTGCCCTGACTGGGAATTGAACCTGTGGTGCTTTGGTTCACAGCTACGCCAGCCAGGGCACATTTTTATATCTTCTAAAGCCTGCAATTGTGCTAAAAACAGTCTATAAGGTGTTTGCAGAATGAGTGAATAGGTTATTGAATAGGTGATGGATTGGTAAATGGATGGATATTTTGCATCTACTTTGTGTTATTTTTAATGACACAAGATCTCTAAGATAAATTTGTGTCCTCATAATGCAGGGGTATCAAACTGATTTTCACCTGGAGCCACATCAGCCTTGCAGTTGTTTTTAAAGGGCCAAATATAATTTTAGAACTGTATAAATGTAACTACTCCTTAACAGTTAAGTAAGAGTTTAGTGCTGCCGCTGAGTAGAAACAAGGTGCTGGGCCAAATAAAACAAGGTGGAGGGCCAGACTCAGCCTGCTGGCCTTGTGTTTGCCATCTGTGTAATAATGTAACATTTTTTCTTCTATTTTATTTGCATAAATAAAAACATTATCCTTTATTCTTCTCCAGTCTCATATGAAAGAAATATTCCCTTCTCTGTAAAGCTATCCACCTATTTTTCTTTCTGGATTACACCCATCCTACTCTGGAACCCAGTTTCTTCATTATCTCTCTAGCTTTCCTAATGTCTGCACCCTCAGAAGGGACAGACTCTCTTCCATACCATCTCTTCTTATTTGATGTTTAGCATTATAAAGCTGTGATACTTGCCTACTGTTCTCCCTCCCAATTACTTAGCACTGCAGTGCAGTGACTGAATATTCAGGAGGTTCCCCTTTAGAGAGAGGGAAAGGGAGGGAGGAAGAGAGGTAGAGAAACACTGATATTTGAAATATTGATCATTTGCTTCTCACATGTGCCCCAACTGGGGACCAGACCCACAACCCAGGCAGGTGCCATGACCAGGTATTCAACTGGCAAGCTTTAGCTTTGTGGGATGGGACCACACCCAAGTGAGACACACTAGTAAGGGATCCTCTCAATTTCTTCTATTTTTTATTGTTCAAGCTTTTACAGTTGTTCAGTTGTTCTCACATTTCTCCTCATCCTTTCCTTCCCCACCCTCATCCTATCCCCAACCCAAACCAATCCCCACATTGTTGTGGGTACCCATGGATTGTGCATAAATGTTCTTTGGTTAATCCCTTCACCATCTTTCATCCTGTCCCCCACCACTCACACTTCTTTCTGGCAGCTGTTAGTCTGTTCTTTGCATCTAAGCTTCTGCTACTATCTTTTTCATTAGTTTATTGTGTTCATGAGATCATGTGGTATTTTTCTTTCACTGACTGTCTTAATTCACTTAGTATAATTTTCTCCAGGTCCATCCATGCTGTTACAAAATGCAAGAGTTTATTCTTTTTTTTTTTTACTGCTGCATAATATTCCATTATGTAAATGCATCACAGCTTTTTTTATCCACTCATTAATTCTCCACAGCTTACCTCAGACTCTTTGAGGATGAACATTCTCATGTGAAGTGGAAACAACAATGTTCCCTGTCAAAGTGGTTTTTGATATTTATTTAGACATAACTGGTAAGGGGTTTCTCTAATTATAATGAATTTAGTTGGTAATTCTCACAAACAAAAGTCTTCTTTCTTTTCCGGCTTAGAGAGTTTTTCTTTACCCCTTAATTATGCCCCCAAGGTGCATCTCCAACAGCACCTCCTCCTGGAAACTTCTCTTTGGTTATTCTACTTTATTCCTGGGTCTACTTGATGCTTAATTTTCTTATAATAATTACATGTGGCAACATGATAGAACGTATTTTACTTTAATTAAAATCTCAACATCTGATTTAATGCTGAGCACATGGTAGATAATTAATGAATATTTCTCAACTGACTAAACTATTACAAATATATGATGAACTCTTACACTTTTGAGTATAATGATTGTCATTCTATTAAGGACTCTGAATGCCCACAATAATACATTTAGCATGATAATTTAATGATTATGTTTTCTTCATACAGGAGCCTTAGTTATTACAATAAGAACTCTTTGCATGTTAATTACAGTCTTCTTGTCCACATATTGATTTTAAGGTTTATTTGTTTAAAGTTTGTTTCTTTCCATATATAAAAGGCCATTCTAGATATGAATTACTGTTTCAGGATCAGGAAACATTATTGATAGGCAAAAGGACTGGCAAGGCAACAGATAATCTGATTGTGAACAAAAAGATACTTGGGGATGTGTGGCAAGATTTCAGGGTAAAAGACTTGCAAGTTTTGTGGACCTTCTAGAATTGATTAACACTCTTCTTTTGAGTGTGTGTGTATGTACACAGGTGTGTGCATGCATGTTTGTGTGTTGTGAGGCAAGGATGTGAAGGTTAAGAATAGCTAATAGTCCTATATGTAACTGGAGGAGAATCATGGCTATAACTAACATTAATGTTATGCTTTCTTTCTCAGTTTCTCAAAAAGGAAATACTTTTTTTACTTTATTTTTTTATTATTTTATTGCTGTTCAATTACTGTTGTCAGCATTTTTCTCCCACTACTCCTCACCACCCCAGCCAAACCCATCTCCCTCCTTTGCTTCCACCCACCCCCCTTGGTTTTGTCCATGTGTCCTTTACAGTAGTTCCCAAAAACCCTTCGCCCTATTATTTCCTCTCCCTGCTTTGGTTACTGTCAGATTGTTCTTAATTTCAATGTCTCTGGTTATATTTTGTTTGCTTTTTTTCTTTTGTTGATTATGTTCCAGTCAAAGGTGAGATCATATGATATTTGTCCCTCACTGCCTGGCTTATTTCACTTAGCATAATGCTCTCCAGTTCCATCCATGCTGTCAAAAAGGGTAGGAGCTCCTTCTTTCTCTCTGCTGAATAGTATTCCACTGTGTAAATGTACAATAGATTTTTTATCCACCCATTTACTGATGGGCACTTAGTTTGCTTCCAGCACTTGGCTATTGTAAATTGTGCTGCTATGAACATTGGGGCACATAGGTTCTTTTGGAATAATATTTCAGGGTTCTTAACCCTAGCAGTGGAATTGCCAGGTCAAAAGACAATAATAGATTTAGCATGTTCCATTTAGCAGTTCCATTTTTAGTTTCCTGAGGGAATCCCATACTGTTTTCCACATTGGCTGCACCAGTATGCATTCCCACCAACAGTGCACTTGGGTTCCCTTTTCTCCACAACTTCTCCAACACTTGTTTGTTGATTTGTTTATAATGGTCATTCTGACTGGTGTAAAGTGGTATGTCATTGTGGTTTTAATGTGCATCTTTCTGATGGCTAGTGATGCTGAGCATCTTTTCATATGTCTCTGGGTCCTCTGTATGTCCTCCATGGAGAAGTGTCTGTGCAGGTCTTTTGCCCATTTTTTAACTGGGTTTTTTGTCTTCCTGCAGTGGAGTCCTGTGAGTTCTTTATATATTTTGGAGATGAAACCCTTGTCCTAGGTATCATTGACAAATATGTTTTCCCATATAGTTGGTTCTCTTTTCATTTTAATGCTGTTTTCTTTAGCCATGTAGAAGCTTTTTAATTTGATGAAGTTCCATTTGTTTATTCTTTTTTGTGTGTGTCCCTTGCTTTAGGGGACATATCAGTGAAGATGTTGCTGAGTGGAGTGTCTGAGATTTCCCTGCTGATGTTTTCCTCTAGGACTATTATGGTCTCATGACTTATATTTAATTGTTCTATCCATCTTGAGTTTATTTTTGTGTATGGTGTAAGTTGGTGATCAAGTTTCATTTTTTGCATGTAGCTGTCCATATCTCCCAACATCATTTTTTAAAAAGATTTTACTTATTTGTTTATTTTTAGAGAGGGGAGGGAGAAAGAGAGAGAGAGAAACATCAATGTGCAGTTGGTTGCTGGGGGCTGTGGCCTGCAACCCAGGCATGTACCTTGACTGGTAATCGAACTTACGACACTTTGGTTCCCAGCCCGTGCTCAATCCACTGAGCTACGCCAGCCAGGGCTTCAACACCATTTTTTGAAGAGGCTATTTTTACTCCATTTTATGCTTCTTTGGAACCAAATTACTTTCAATTCCAGGCTATATGACTCTTCTCTAAGGGTTTTGTCAAAATACCAAATTTTGATAAATATTAAATACCAAAATACCAAATACCAAAATTTGGTAAATACCAAAATACCAAATTGTAGGGGCAATTTGATTACAACATTTCTGCAAGGAATTCCAGAGCCATACAGCATTGGATAAAATTGCAAATGAACTGAATTGGGCTGAATTTTTGTAAATCTACCAGAAATTTGAAGATACTATTGTTTTGCTTTTCAGTAAGTAGAATTCATGAAAGTTAATTTGAAATTTTATTAACTCTTTCTTAGTTTTTATTGTATTTTCTCATTACCATTTATTTGCCTTATACTCCCCTCATCCTGTATCATCACAATGTTGTCCATGTCCATGAATCCTTTTTCACTTTTGCTCAGTCCCTCTCCCCTAACATCTCCCCCTTAGCTGTCATCCTGTTCTCTATCTAGAAGCCTGTCTCTGTTTTGCTTGTTAGTTCAGTTTGTTTATTAGATTCCACATGTGAGTGAAATCATATGGCATTTGTGTTATTCTGACTGGCTTATTTCACTTAGCATAATCTTCTTCAGGTCCATCCCTACTGTCAAAAAGGGTAAAATTTTCTCTTTTTTTATGGCCTAGTAGAATTCCATTGTGTAAATGTCCCTATAGTTGTTTTATCCACTCTTCTACTGATGGATACTTGGGCTACTTCCATTTCTTGGTGTTGAGAAATAATGCTACAATGAACATAGGGCTGCATATATTCTTTCAAATGGTGTTTCAGGATACTGATATATAGTCCCAGAAGTAGGATCACTGGGTCAAAAGGCAGTTCAGTTTTTAATACTGTTTTACACAATGGCTGCATTAGTCTGCATTCCCACCAACAGTGCAACAGGGCTCCCTTTTCTCCACATTTCTCCCTTTTTTCTTCATCCTTGGTGGCACATGTTTCTTAGAACTTTGAAGGCATAAATTCACTTTCCTTCCAACATGTTAATGTTTAAGAAACTGATGTCATTTTCCCCTAACTCTTTACACAGGGTCTTCTCTCTCTCTCCATTACTTGGAATTTTTAAAAAAGATTTTATTTATTTATTTTTAAAGAGGGAATGGAGGGAGAAAGAGAGAGAGAGAGAAACATCAATGTGCGGTTGCTGGGGGCTGTGGGCTGCAACCCAGGCATGTGCCCTGACTGGGAATTGAACCTGGGATGCTTTGGTTTGCAGCCCGTGCTCAATCCGCTGAGTTACGCCAACCAGGGATCATTACTTGGAATTTTAAAGTACATAATATGGATCTTTATTGATTTTGCTGTACATTTTTAAGGACTTGCCAATTTAGAGACCCATGGAACTCAGTTCTGAGAATGTTTTAATTATTTCTTTGATAATCTCTATATAGACTGTTTTGTTTGTTTTTTTTCTACTGAAACTTCTGTTAGCTTTTTTGACTACATGGGTTTTCTAAGTTGCTTTTCTCTGTTTTGTTTGTTTATAAGCCATTTCTTTGTCTTTTTTCCTGTTTAGCAAAAATCTTATTAAATTAAAAAAGTATTTTACTTTCATATTTTTCATTTTAAAGTACGTTTTTGTTTTTTAGTATTCTTATTTATGACATCCTGTTTTAATTCATTGGTGCTAAATTTTATATCAATTAGTAATTATTTGAAATTTTCATTTTTCCTATATTTATTCTCTGTCTTTCGTTTGGAGACTTTTCTCAATGTTTGGAAATTCTCCCATGTTTTCTCATGTTCATGCTTAAAAGTGATATAAGCTTTGTGAGATAGTTGGGTTTGTTCATTGATCAGCTGTCCTGTGACCAGCTAGATCATTCTTGGCTAGGGATCACTAAAAGTGAGTATGGGCATATCTTTCCTCTAATTTCCTTTTAAGAAATTATAAACCTGGCTTTTGAGTTTTTAGTGCTGCTTAGGATGAAGGACTGGATGTCTCAATGCTTTCTCATCTTACCACCCACTGTCCCTGGTGTCCTGAGTTCTGAGATTCTTAGGGTCAATTTGTCTATAGAATATAGACCCTTAACAGTCTTGTAGAATAAGGGATGGGTAATCACATAACGGTTTGTGTTGGAGGGAGAGACACAGGAAAACAAATTTTTCATATAGAAATTTTCAAGTCTTCTTACTTCAATATACTCTTCTCTTACACTCTACCTGGTGCTTCCAACTCCTGAACTTTTTCCAGGTTCTGCAGAGTAAAGTGGAGTGCATCTCATTGGTATCTTACTTAAGTGGGCACTTGGTCTTTCCTTCCTCTTTTCTACTAACATTTGGCTTAATCTCATTTGTTGGTAGGAATAGAGTGGGGGTATGTCTGCTAAAATTACTTGATATTAACAAAAAAAACTGGTCTTATTGAGAAGACTTACATTATACATGGAATATATTGGTATATAGATATAGAGATAATTCAACTAGAAGTAATTTAGAAAATCCACTAGGTCCAAAATCTTACCAATGGAAGTTTCAGCAGAAAGGAGCAAACAAAATAGTCTATATGGAAAAATTATCAAAGAATGATGATATGAAGGCTAACATTATGGTAATTTGGTGTATCTATGATATTATTCTTTCTTTTCACAGTAGCTTTAGAGATTAGGCTTTACAAAACAGGAAGCCCAATTGGAAATGAAGATATATAAACTGAGAAATGTAAAGTAAGAACATGCCATCCTGACTTACTTTTCCTGTAGAGAGATATAAGAAAGAATGGGAGAATGTGCATAGATGGGAAGGTAGTTTAGGTTGAAGGAGGTGTGAAGAAGAAAAACCCAGAAGATGTAGTGATGGTTTTAACACTGTGGCTTCTAGTCAGATGTGGTGCTGCCTGGTAGCTTTAGATGTCACTGTATATTGAAAATAGGTGCTTTGTGGGGATTGGAAGGTTGCCACCAACACAACTGCTAAAGTGGCCCTAAATCCTAGAAGTTCCTTTGTTTCTATATGGGTTATGTTGAAAAATCTAGGACACCCTTCAGATGACAATCTCAAAGATAACTAAAAAAGCAAGGCATTTTAGGGTACAACAAGCAAAATTTAAAATATCTTAGATGGCTAAATTATTTCCAGTACAGTTCATAAGTACAGTGCATGTGACACAAAGAATTCTGATCACAAAAACCTAACACTAATGCATTATTTTATCTCAGTCTAATCTGTAGGCACTGGCAGTTCTTTTTAACAGATCATGAATCTTTGTGCAGTAGGATGGTGTTGAGACAAGAAAGAATATCTTGATTGTTTTTTTTTCACTGAGTAGAACTGTGTAACATTGCTGTTTCTGAAGGGTAGACACCATCTGTATGCTGCAGACAGCATTTCTGGCTGCAGTAATTTAGGGGCATCTGAGAGGTGAATTTGAAGGTACCTGAGTATACCATCAGTCAATTGCTGAGCATGAGGTCCTTTGAGGCAGGTTTATTTTGGAGGCTGTGTGCAAGATGCATTTCTGTTGATTTACTGGATCTACCTACCTACATGTCTATGAGATAGGGCTAAGCCAGATATGTTCAAGTCAACTGAAAATTTGTTTGACAAATCAACTTAAAAATAATTGTTTCAGCACAAATCTATGGCTTGTTTGTACTTGATCACTGAGAGAGAAGTGAAGTGAGTGGGTTGCTCAGGCTCAGTCTAGTGGTTTACCTCTGGTGGTTCATTAGCAGGACTAGAGCATGCCCTTTTTGACACCATCTTTCTGTGTATGTTTGGAGAGGCTGGGACCTGAAGAGATGGCCTTGATATGGGCTCCTATGACTACCAGGCATGCCAAGTAGGCAGATAAGTGATCCGGTTTGGTCCTCCTTTTTTAAGTTGCTGTCAGTCAGTGGAAAGTGGCAAAAAATAAATCAATGATCCCTTCCTCTAGACCCAGCACATACCATAAGTCATCAAAATAAGAAGCATCCTGTGGTGACTGTTGGGTGATTTCTTGATAGGAAGAGCCCTTCTTACACTGGAGATTAACATAATAAATGGCCAGGTAGTGCCTCAGAATTTTTTTTTGTCAGGGATCATATGTTGGCACTGAATGGACAGCAACAGGTTTATTCACTCTCAGACACTCTGTGTCCTTTGTGACTCCTTTCAGAATTTTTGATAACTGTTTACATATCCCACATCATAACATAGGAAGTCATAAACAGGAATCATGCTGACTATCTCTGGTAGTGCTTTTATTCTTATTTTACTGAAAGCTGAGGGGCCTCTTATTGTGTAACATTCATATTTTTGACTCTTATTGAGTCTAAGGGAACTAGATAGCAAGGGATTCAGTTTCAGACAAAAGATACAAGCTTTAACTCCTGTTTAGTCTTCAAAAGTTAACAACTCGGCCCTGAGCTAGGTGATTTTTTAGAGTCACATGTCAAAAACTGGTCCTGGATAAGAAGAGTGTGAGATCTTTTTTAAAATTTAAGATCTCATTGTGTAAGTTGCTAATCATTAATATATTAACCAGACAATCCTAAATTAGGCTCTTTTGTGGCCCAACTTCTCTTTATTTGGAAAGATAGCCCCACCCAACTTTGCTCACAAATCTATGGGTCATGTTCTCATAGATGCCAATTGATTTTCTGGTTATAAATCATGGACATTGGTGGATTTTCAAGCAATAAACATTTTCCATGTGTGAGAGCCATGTTGGGTTAGGGTAGAGGGAAGTTTTACTTTTTGGAATGAATCTGCTATATATGTATGAGGCTTTTCAATTCTGAAAGCTTCATATGGCCTGTGGGTGGCATGTTGGATACCCCAAGATTTATTTAGTGCAGTGTGATAATCTGGTTCCCAAATTTTACATAGCTTGACACATAGAACTGGTAATGTTTAGAAATACCATAAATAGAAATATCTGCATAAGACCTTTATGTTGTGATATGTTTTAAGTTGTCTCTCTAGTTAGCTAGAAGCATTTTGGGTTGGTTAGTTCCAAGAATTAAAATTGGGACTTACGGCTGTATTTATGATTTGGTTATAACAGAGCTATTTCTTGAGGAATATCATTTATGTCTCTTTACTGCTACTTAGAAATATAAATACAAAGTAAACCTGTAACTTGCAAGTTTTTTTGAGGGTTATCTTATAAATCTTAAGAAACTTATATGTAAAAATTGCTATTAATGACTGAAATACTTAAAAGTGTCACGTATGGCAGTGTTTCAACCAGCCCTTGAGAGGAGATGGGTCTGCTGTGAGTTAGTCATCATTGGTGGATCATGTATTTAAGGACATGATGCACAGCAGTTGAATTTATTTAAAAAATGTTAGTAAAGCTCTTTCTGGAGAAGTCATGGACTACATCCTCAAATTCTGGGAGAATTAAACTTTCCCTTAGCTTTACAAATATAGCAGAAAGGTTCTTGCTCTTTTTCATTTTTGGATTCTCATTAAGGTTTTACACACAGGTAGTCAATAAAATCTTTGAAAATTGAAAATGCTATCATTTTAATATTTAACGTATTAATATATAATGGCATCTCATAATACTGACTATCTTACTTATGATGCTTTATACATGCATTTTCTTTGGGAAAATGGGCAGTCTACTCTTAGTTTATTCTTACCTTTTTGCTCAAATGTATATTTTTAAAAATGTATTGAAAGAATGTGACATTTGGGCCTTCATATCCCAGATAGCCTTGAGAGTCCTAGCCCAAAAAAAGTTTCTCTTATCCTTTTTCTTACCCCTGTAAATTACAGCCAACCCCCTAAACATGCCCTTAAGTTGGTGGAACTTACCAACTGTAATGTTAAGTACAAAGATGAGAAAAATAAGAACAAAGAGGTGAAGTAACTTGTTCAAGGAGAGTTTAGGTAGAGCAGAAACCAGAATTCAGGTCATTTTACTCTTAGTTCAGTTCTTGCACAAATATTTATTGCACTGAGTGCTGTGCTGGTTGCTATTTCTGTGCACTTTCTATTTTATTATGCTGCCTGCCTGTGTCTGCTGTGGGGAATTTGCTCTATAGATGTTCCTTTTCTTCCCATGGGGAAGCATTTTTGCCATGCCCATTCTCTTTATACTAACTCAGCAGACCTCTTCAGTCCCTCATTTATATTTTTAAATTATTTTTAATTATAGGTGATATACACTATTAGTTTCAGGTATATAACATAGTGGTTCAACATTTATATATCTTATGAAGTGATCACCATAGGAAGTCTAGTCACCACATATAGTTATTACAATATTATTGACTATGTTTCCTATGCTGTATATTACTCAGTTTCCTTATCAGCAAAATGAGAATGCTGCACCACCAACTCTAAACTATTGTGATTCTATCTTCTTTAATCAATTATACATGAAAAGGCATTTAAACCCTGAAAATCCTCCATTGTGCATTTTTTGTAGCTTGTGTTCACCATACTCTATTTTGTTTACTTTTATTTCACCTTGTTCTTAAAGATAGCATGAGTGCCCTGCTAATGCCCTGGTAATGCTGTAATACCCTGCAGTGATAACAGTGCTCTAATGGAAGTTTTTAAACACATGATTACATTTTGCTTCAGGTCACATCTTGTGAACAAGCCAGGCTTTGTATCACTGTGGTGATTTTCTATGCCTTTTTGGGTGCTATGTGGGCACTCAGTAGCAATATCATGAGCTATTGTCCTCAGGGCCTACCAAAATTTGAATGTATGATAATGAGGCAAAAGTTTAGCTAATAAATGAAAGGTGATGATGCATATATGTGATACAGTAGGACAACATTTCCATTTTGGGTCCAAAGTATTGGAATTATAGTAATATCTATGTTAAATTGCATAAGCTGGTACTATGTCTTTTGGGACCTTGGGATATTGGAAATTTAGAAAACGGAGCAGTTCAGAACATAAACGTTAAAACTGCATTGTACCTTTTCATCTGGGATAATATAAAAGTGGCCATTCATTCCTTTGTTGTTTGCCATATTTTGAGGATTTTGCTGACTGCTTTACTTATAGCATTTTGTTTAATTTTATTAATAATAATGTGGTATAACTTATACACATTTTGCAGAAATAGAAATCAAGTTGTTTTGGGCTAAACAACATGCCCAAGGACTTAATGCTTCTATTCAACTTGAGGACTGTCTGGTTTCAAAACCTTACTCTTTATCACAATGCTATTGTACAATTCTCCTAAACCTATTTATTAATTCCTCACATTTTTATTAGCAATTTACTATTTGATATACAAGCAAAACAGAGAATAAAATAGACAAGTGATCTTGATTTTATGGAGCTGTCATTCTTATAGGCAAGATGCTAAAATTAGAAATACAAAATATAGAGGATGTTGCATAATAATGGGAGTTTTGGAGAAAAACAAAGCAGAGGAGCCAGTAGGGAGTGAGGAACAAGGGCATGGGGCTTTCCATTTTCAGGAAGATGATTAGGAAGGCCTTGCTGAACAGGTCAGACTGGAACAAAGATGTGAGCAAAGCATGAGCAAAGGCATATTTGAAGTGAGAGAGGGCCAAGGAGAAACTGGGAAGAGAGAGATGAATAGGAGAGAGCAAGAGTAGAGACAACTCTTTAGACTCACATGCCAAAAAGTTGGTCCTACATCAGGAGAATGTGGGATCTTTTGTTTTTAAAGATTTGAAATATTGCATAGTTAAGTGCTAGATAGTGAAGGTCCAGTAGAAATGGAAAATTGATTGATAATGCACGAGGGAGATGTGAGGCTTGCTACTCTTGTGTTTCAGAGTAGGTGAAATGGAATATGACCTAGTGCAGGAGTGGAGGGCTTTATCTTAGAGGCACGGAAAATGGTTCATAATAATAGGAGAAAAGTCAGAGGATAGGCTCATGATACTGGTAGGTCAAGATATGTGGGAGTTGAAGGCATTCTCTTCCGATTATACCTATTTTCTCATTGAAAAAATAAAACCAGATCTTTAGATGAGGGTGCAAATGGGAGATGGTGTGTTGAAAATCTGAGGAGGGAACAGTGCAGAGTTATCCTGCAGAAGGGTGGTAGAGTGACTGGAGCACATCTTGACAATTTCACTGTCTACCAACATTAAGGGTACCCTTGGGGATAGTGGCCACATGTTCAGAGTGAGAATGATTGTGTGATTGTGAATTTAATATTTGGGGAGTGAACATGCTTCTCAAACCAGGTCAGGATGAACACAGTAGGTGGAAAGTTTGGTTTAAATGTGGTCAGAATTTTACAGTAAGAGTATAATAAAGAAATAATTATACAGAGAAGGAAATATTACCATTGTGACAGCATGGATGGACCTGGAGAATATTATGCTAAGTGAAATAAGTTAGTCAGAGAAAGACATGTACCATATGATTTCACTTATATATGGAATCTAATGTATAAAATTAACAAAACAGAAACAGACTCATAGATAGAACAGACTGAGAGTTATCAGATGGAAAGAGGGTCAGAGGCTGGGTAAAAAAAGTGAAGGGATTAAGCAAAGAAAAAGACTCACAGATACAGATAACAATCTGGTGATTACAAGAAGGAAAGAGGACTTGGGGAGGTAGAAGAGGATAAAGGGGTGATAAATGGTGATGGAAGGAAACTTGACTTGGAGTGATGAATACACAATACATTATACAGATAATGTATTATAGAATTGTACACCTAAACCTACATAATTTATTAACCAATGTCACTCCAATAAATTCCAGTAAAAAGAGAAATTGGGACCTATCAAGGTTGAATAATTTGCCCAAGATTTCACTTGCAGTGAGCAAATAAAATGTTTTAATATGTTACTTTAAGAAATCTAATCATAATAAAAAAGAGATAATTATAAAAATTAAGTAGGGATGGTGAGAAGTGAGGGCATAAAGGGGTGTTAGAGGCATGGACAAGGTGATGAGATCAATGAATTTTAAGTCTTGCTAGGGTCCAAGAATAAGGGACTGAGATGGAAAACAGGAGGTGGTGATCTCAGAGTGGGATGCTTGATAATGAGGTTACTTGAGGTATTAAGACTTTTTATCTATAACCTGGGTCTGAGCAGCTGAAGTTGGGAAGAATACAAAATCATTGGAGGAAAAATGCAAGGACCTGAAACACCATTGTTAACTGGAAAACAAAATCATCAAGAATTATTTCAAGGTTTCATCTAGGGATTAATGGTGAGTTAAAAGTTAAAGATCTTCCAAAAGGAAGGGGTTTTGGCTAGAGGTCAGTGATGATTACAAGAAGGAGCAAGGTGTTGAAAGGCTTTAAGGGAGGAAGAATGGTCTGCTCATAATAGGTATTGCTCAGTAGCAGTCCTGAAGAGCTGTGGTGCTTTCAGGAAGAGGAAAGGAGAATCATTTGGCAAAGAGGAGAAGGACACCAACCTCCCTTTTGGCACTATTGTTAGGGTAGTGCGGAAAGAAAGCAGTCTTCAGTCATACAGCTGAGAAGAAGCTGAGTCCTCCAGGGAGAGCCAGGTATTACTCTGGAGCAAGGCGCTAAAGGAGAGAGTCAAGAGAAGGATTTCAGCAAGGATGGATTTTACTCATGATAATGAACTTTGATGGATATGAGGAAAGCACTGCAGACTTTGGGACATGGTGGATAAGGTCAGAGAAAATGAAAGAACTGTTATGGGATGGCAGTCTAAGAGAGAAGGAATGAACTAAAAATCCTGGGCTTTTTAAGAGTGGAAAATCAAGTTAACCTCAATGGACTCTAGGCAGACAGTGGTGGCAAGGCTTGGTGTGATGAGTGGAGAGGAAGGAGGGAGGTTTGTCAAGAGCATAAAGGGTTTTGGGACTCTTCTATTCCTGTAAATGATGGTGTTGAGGCTTGGAGAGTGTCAGTTTCACCTGGAGCACCAGGATATCTGGAATGCTCTTTTTTTTTTTTTAAATTGATGTTTAAATACAGTTGTGTCCATTTTCTTTTCTAACTCCTAGAACATGAGCATTGTTATGTTACACTCTTAATTTATATTAGGTGCTTATGCTAAGGAACTCATTTTCTTTATTTGTGAGAATTCTCAGCTATGGCACTATAGAGGTTTTCCTCCTTTAGCAGTTTATGCTATTGCTCCTCCATGATGTCTTACACAATCCAGCTATTCTAAGCATACATAATGTACCAGGCATTGTATTCATTCTTTCAGTAAGAGAGTAGGTGGGAGCTATGTGGGTGGATACAGTGCTTGCTTTGAGGAGTTTACAGTTCAGAAGGAAGACAAGTATATTAACAAATAACCACAAGGAAGATAGAAACCTGTGATCTATGCAGAGATGTAGAAGAGGTAGGGATGTGTTTAGATATTAGATGTGTTTAGATATTAGATTTCCTGGAAATATGGAAGTCAGAACATCCTATCTAGAGGACAAATTTCATCCATTTTTGTTAGGCCATTAAGAGAATTTTGCAGCCACCTGCAAATAATTTGATTTCTAGAAAGTTACATGGTACTTAGCGCACTGTAGTATGTGTTCTATATAGTAGGTGTTCAAAATGTTTTAATAAATAAATGAATAGATGGATGGATGGATAAATAATAAATGCACTTATGAAGAGCTTCAAACTTTAAGGTTATTAACTTGAATCAATTGCTAATATTTCTTGTTTATATTAAAATTTGAGTCTAAAAGGGAGAATGGAGAGGAGGCCATTTGTACTCTGACTTGGCATAATTAAATTTGGTTTTCTTCCTTATGTTTTACTCATGGTAGTGAAGAGGAGCTATTCCTGGGTTATAAATTCTTAGATCACATTAAGAAAAAAGGAACCGTTCTGTTTCAGGATAAGTACAGTTGTCTTCTCTTAGATAAAAGCGATTGATTTATTTATTTTTTATAATTTTTAAAACAATTTTTAGAGAGAGGGGGAGGGAAGGAGAAAGAAAGGAAGAGAAACATCGTGTGTGGTTGCCTGTCACAGGGCCCCCACAAGGGACCTGGCCTGCAACCCAGGCATGTGACCTGACTGGGGATTGAACCAGTGACCTTTTGGTTTGCAGCCTGCGCTCAATCCACTGAGCTACACCAGCCAGGTAAATAAAAGAGATAGTTGTGATATCACCACCTGGACATATTTATTTGAATTCAGAAAATCATTTGAAGTTAGAGACATCCCTTAGTAATTTAAGGGATACTTTGCCTGACATCATAGAATTGATGCAAGAGCTTATATGAGATAGCTGTAATTACAGCTTTAGTTTTGATTTAAATGCTTTTATTTTGTTCTGTGTGGGCTCCTCTCCTTTTCTCTCTCTTCCCAAGTAGTCTGAACTTTTGTATCCTCAGCAGATATAGCACAAGGTATCCAAATGTGAGGACCTGTACATATGATTTTGTATCAATGTCAGTGTTACTCAATGCAAAGAAATAGGTACTGAAATAGTTCATGTAATGTTGGAGAACCAGCAAGCCATTCCTAGGCCGGCATGCAATTACTTGGCATTCTTCTACTTTATTTTGATGCCACTACCTTGAAATATGAGCAAAGATTTGGGGGAGGTAATTGTCCACTTATTTTTTTTTCAATTTGAGCTTTCAGAATTTTGTTGTGTTTATCTTGCAGTAGGTTGAATTATTGTTCTGGTTTAACATGAGCTAAACAGATCTTTCTCTAACAGATCTTTAAAGATCTGTTTCGCTAAACAGGTCTGCCTTATTTGGGGAATAATGGGATTATTATCTTGAATTTTGTTCTATTCATATCCTACTGATGCATAATTTATCTATTTTAGTTTTTATGGAAATTCTCTTTCAGTTATAATCTCCAGGGCCCTGGAACACTCATTTCCTCACATGGACTTTTTTTTTGTATTTTTTACTCTTTACTTTTTTAAAATTTATTTTCAAATTTAGCATTTATGTAGCATATCAGATTTTTCAATGTTTTATAATCATTTTGAGCTGTTGTGTGCTCATTCCTTCTGTCATTTCAACCCTGTTTCACAATCAATGTGATGAATACTATTTCCTCCTGTCAGTGATGAGGAAATGGTGTTAAATGTGCTATTCACTCTTTACTTAGTAATCATTAATTTTTCCCCAAAGTAATTTACAAGACTTAGCAAATCATAAGGAGGAGGTCAAAATTCTTCTTTTAGTTTTGACTTATTTAAATTAAACTTAGACTATAGAATAATTCTTTACTAAGTTTGGCCTGATTATACTGGCAGGTTTTTTTTTTTTTTTTGTATCGTGCAGTTTGTGGCTTTAGCATGTTAACTGACCTTAAAAATACTTTGACTGACATAGTTTTAGTGGAGAAATTTCTTATCTCTAGTTATTTGCATTTGATATTGTGATTATTATTCTTGTGCTTCTGGATTATTCTTTACATTTTGCATTTAGTTATTTGAAATGGTGCTTTAAAACTTGAATTAAGAATATTTAATGGGGGGTGATCTGGATGGAGAAAAGTGAGGGGAGAAATTGGGGCATCTATAATAGCATAAGCAATAAGAACTAAAAATAAAAGAAAGCAAAACAAAAAACTTGAATTAAGAATATTCAGAATAATTGTGATTCATCTCACATTTCAGTCCCTTAAATAATAGAGACTATAGGTTATCCTTTTCTCTCAAGAATGCCCAACCAGAAGTATCAAGACTGTTTTGTTTTGCTTTTAAGCATCACCTGTGTCCATTGGAGCAAGTGTGAAAAAAATAATTGGCATTTTAAATTTATTTAATACTTTTTGTTTGTTTATAACAGGATCTGTTTATATACACTTATGGTACATCCATTAACAGATGGGCAAAGACAAACAGACTGTACTTTCATTGAGCTTATATTCAATTTGGAGTAGGTGGGGGGAAATAGGCAAAATGAAAAAAAACATGGATAGATAAGTGTAGTATACAGCATTACAGAGAATGATAGTGATAGGAATGTTGTGGTGAGGGTGAGGGCATTAAATTTAAATTTTTAGTAAAAAGGTCAGAGTAGGTCTCCTCAAGGAGGTATGGGCATTAACCATGATGCTACCTGGAAAATAGAATTCCAGGCAGTGGGAACAGCCTGAGAGTGTCTCATTGCACATTTATACAATACTGGGGCTACAAGAATGGCTGAGTTATGTGAACAAGAGATGTGTGATGGAGACAAGATCATTAAGGAAATGCTCAGCAAAGGGAAAAGTATGTCTGGGAAGGGTCCAAAGTGGTAATGTAAGGATGTTGATACTGATCTTTGTCAATAATAAGAGAAAAATAATTTCATAGTAATATCTTTCTAAAATTTTTCTTCTGTTGATAACCTTGATCTAATTAAATGTTAATCTTCTCCTTTTCAAAATCTTTGGAAATATAATTCCAGTTCTGATTAAAAATCAGTATAATCTTTCCATCTTTTCCTTGTGTTCTTTATTCCTTTTTTCTGCAGGGTGATATTTGCAAACTGTTTTTGGAAATCTGGCTCCACCACTTCTTGTTGGGCTCCTTCTATTTCCTTTTATTGTTTATCTCTTTGATATACCTTGACTTCAAATATATATATATTAAATATGACTGTGCTGTTTATATGTGTGTATGTGTATTTATGATAGTGGATTGAGAATTGAGTAAAGTTTAAAAAATTTGTGAACAGAAATAACAAATATCAATTAATGTATCAGCAATGTGGTAGAATGAGAGAAGATGGTGGATTTTAAGGCATTATGTAAATGTGTTAATATTTGTAATGTGCTTACATAACACAGGATTTCTCACATAAAAGTGTAATTCCTATCTGTGAAAGAGGGAAAGCAGACCTGTGAATAGGTGAATAGTTTACCTCATTTACCCTCATTTTCTCACTTGTAAAACAGTGTTCATAATTATTTTACTGAGTTGTTTTGAAGATTAGAGATCATGTATGTGTCTTACATGGTGTCTAGTGCCTTGTAATAATAAAATAATAATCCTATTAACTGACATGTTTATTGAATGCCCACTCTGTTTCAGCCTCTTTGTAACCCATGGCTTGATCTCATCCTCCCAAGAACCACTAGCATGAAAGCTCCACAAAGGAAGAAGTCTCATCTATATTGTATATCTGGTATAGAGAATAATGCTTGGCATATATTAAACACTGAATACATGTTTTGAATGAATGAAAAGAAACTCCCGTTTTATAGGTGAAGAACCTGAGGTTTGATGAGATTACATAAATGATATATAAGTGAATCCAAGGAACATTGAGTAAATGGTGGAGCCAGAATTTGAACCTGGGCAGACTGACCACAGAGCCCTCATTTTTAATTATGACACCAGCAGGCTGTTAATGAGTGTTGTGTGACAGAGACAGCGAGTTCTCCTTTTGCATTCTTTTAAGTTCACAGCTTCACCTTGCCACTTCTATCTTATAGTGAAGACATATATTAGGTACACTGAATTTAATAGCTATTATTATTGTCCTTGAGTATAAAATTTTTATCATGTCTCTCCATGTTTCTGTCTTTTTCCCATAAGATAAACCAAAGATAAATATGGTAATACTCCCAAATGTGTATGTGTTCACATACTATAATAAAGGCACAAAACACACACAGGCTGCATAGTAGGGTCCTTTGAAGATTCATATGCTAGTTATCTCTTTTAATAGTCTGTTCAGCAGTAGTTTCAAGGCTCATGGAAATGATTTGGACTCAATTTGTTTCCCTTACTTGTATGTTACAAATGAGAGAACAGCAAATGAATCTTAAAACCTGAATTTAAATACCCAACAGGTAAGACATTTTATTGATACTACAAAGTTAATTTTATTACAAAATCTTTTATTTAATGATTAACAGGATGTCATTTATTGTAGGACATGTGTCTTTTTCAATGCTCAAAGGTTAAAAAATCAAGGGGAAACTGTTAAGACCTTAATTTTTATATTCACAAAGGTGCCAGCAAAGCTTTTTAAAAGAGTTTTGCTAAATTTAATCAGGATTACTGTACAAAATAATATGATTTCACTTTGATTCTGAGACAGGTTTTTGTCATTTCTAATATCATATCAATACTTTTTGAATGGTTAAACCAGCTTTTTCTGTATTTATTTGTTAGATAACTCATGAAGATTATGAAAAGACCCTGATGATATTCAATTAGCTTACTTCATCAATAATAAAGACAAAAAACAAAAGGAGTTTAATAAGCTATAGAAAACATAAACACACAAATCCTTTATAAGTATATATGATCTTTCATTTGAAGAGTCATAATCCAGGCTTCCTTAGAGAAAGCTGTAAATAATACACATTAAAAGGACTCAAACTGACATGTAGCTATTTTTCTCAGTATTCTTTACATACTAGAATGTGCCAAATGCTGATACAGTATTAAAAATAATTTATAAATTGACCTTGCAGCAACTTTTTAAAACTTACACTTGGGCAGAAAAAAAAGAAAAGATAAAAAAATCACTGGTGTCAATGCTAATCAAATTTATGTTTTGGTGGAAACCACTGGGCTTTTTTTCATCTTCATGCTGTTCGCCAACTTAAGAAATGCTGGCATAATGATCAATTTGTGAGAAAAGCAGGAGGATGTCAAAGTAGACTATTTCACTAACTTTTATTTTGTTTTACTTTTTTTTCTAATTTTATTTTAATCATTGTTCAAGTACAGTTTTCTGTCCATTACTTCCATCCCAGCCCACCATTCTCTCCCCACCTCCCTCCCACTTCCACCCCCCCAGTTTTTGTTCATGTGTCCCTTATATTTGTTCCTGTAAACCCTTCCCATTCTCCCCTGAAATTCCCTCCAATTTTGTTTTACTTTTAATATCACATGTTGATTTTTGTTTTAGTTTGAAGATAAACTGGGAAGACGTAGGGACTGGACAGAAAGGGAAAGGATGTATATTTATTTCTTTAATAGGTATGTGGGATTAGAATATATTACAATATCTATTTTATAGATAATTTTATGTAAGTTTTAGTATGATACAACAAATATGTTAATCTTCTGAAATTACCAAAGTTCCATGTGGACTTTTGTTTAACATTATTTTTGCTAAGTTAGTAATGACAATTTACCTAAAGGAAATCATGTAAGGGGCAGGGAAGGAGATATAGTATTTTGGGTAATCTTTTTAAAGAATATGTGCATCTTGAGTCCAATTTGATAGTCATTGAAGTACTCCATCTTCATAAATGCCCATGACTCACAACCATTAAAATTATGGCAGTTATGGGATCCATAAAACCTTAGGGATACATTATATATTGGCATTGTGATGGACAGGTCACAATCATAATAAATGTGTTCCTGTACTCCATGTCAGGCTATATTTTAGTGATTTCTTCTATTACTATGGTGAGGCCTCAGTCGTGGTAGGAAAGTATGTTTCTGCCAGTTAAAGTTTAAGTTTGTTAAATTGCCAAGCATTAAACCACTGATTTAACTGCTCAAATATTTTATGGCAATACTCTGTACACCTTGGCATGACCTTTAGAAAGCAATATGTGTTTAGACAAGTAATGCTTGAGCTCTTTCTGGAAGACATATCTCTGGTCTATTAGCTTTTCATTCTAGTGAATGCTGAAAAGTGCTTGGTGAGCCACCCTGTGTTCTAGTGGTCAGGTGCCTCTCTTGGATACTGGTGTTCCTGGGCTCAACCTGTCTGGCTCAGACCACCCTAGCCTGGATATGCCTTGGGAAATTTGATCTACCCTTGGGGAAATTTGGGTTGAATTTTTTTTTTTTAGAAATATGAGGTCACTTTGAATCTTTGGGTTTGAAGATCATTAAAATGTAAGATGGGTTAGGGGTTGTTAATCTGAATCAAGGATGAACCATGGTTTTTTATTAGTTATTGAATCACAAACTACTAGAATGCTATTTGTAATTAAGCATATGTGGAATCTAACTTTGTTGTATTTAGTATGTTTTGCCCAAATTTAGAAAACACACTAAGGTCCAATCAAAATTAGTGAAATATAAGCACATTTTGGCAGTAGTCCAAATATTCAGTTATCTTCATCTGTAATAACCTCATATGCACATACACACTTTAAAAATAAAGTATAGAAGATCCTAATTAAAATTTTTATTAACTAACATTTCAAGTTTCACTAGTAATTACAATTGTGTGATTATAATGACCCTAAGAGATATTACATTCAAATTCATATTTATAAATTGAAAAAATATACTCAGTGTAGTTACATTGTTACATATTTTCAAAGAACCATAAGGCAAAACATATACTAAATTTTTGCCTTATGATTCTTTGAAAATTTTTAATTGTCACATAGTGACTCCAAGTTAACCAAAATACTATACCATCTCATTTATCCATGCTATGAGTTGCCACTAACATGTTAGGTAATTTATCCATAATTTGGAAATTAAAATAGTCCATATAACTTGAATTTTCAGCCATATATGTATATATCTTTATTCATATTCAGCAGTCAATGGTAGTCTAACTAATCTTATTATTAACATTAAATCAAGGAATAGTAGAGCTATAAATTTCTATTAAGTAATTTTATCTATGAAAGTAATTGGACCCATAGCAATGAAGGAGTTTTTCCAAGGTCATATAGCAGTTTGGCAGTCGAAGAGAGACTGCATTCTGGCCTCTGACTTGCAGATCAGCACCCTCCTTCTCTAGCCAGTCAAACTGAAATGAGAAATTTTAACATTTTGGCCTAAAGTTTCCCTGTGATTGAACTGTATTAACTACCCAGGTTATGAATGAGGCCATATTTGATAAAGGATATTTAGAGTGCAACAATACCGGTTCTGAAGGGAATCTTTTGAATGTAGAGTTGGCTAAGAATTTGGTGGGAGATGCAAAGGGCAAAGGTAATGAGCTCTCATTCCCTAAAGGGTTCATAATAAATACACATCATGACTTCATCATATGTCACATTGTTGTTTTCCCAATTTCAGCCCCATCCAAGGGGACATGATTATGTTAGTGTGTGGCACGTAGGTGAATAGATAGAGGCTGGTCAGCATTTCTCCTTGTGCTCTCAGGCTTGTCTTTGTAGGTTCTCTTTCAAAGAGCACATGCTCCAAGTAGGAATACTGCCTTGACTACAACTTCTACTTTTTAAAAATAATTACTGAGTTTGAGAGAGACACACACACACACAAATTTGTGACCCCACTCACTGATGCATTCGTTGGTTGATTCTTTTTCTTTTTTAAATTGTTGTTCAAGTATAGTTGTCTCCATTTCCCCCCACCACACCTCCCACCCTTCCCATCCATGCCTTCCACCCTGAAACTTACGTCCTTTAGCTTTGTCCATGTGTCCTTTATACATGTTTCTTGATGATCGTTCCCCTATTTTCCCCCATTATCCCTCTCCCTCCTCTTCTCTGGTTACTGTCAGTTTGTTTTTCATTTCAGTGTCTCTGGTTGTATTTTGCTTACTTGTTTGTTTTGTTGATTAGACTCCACTTATAGGACAGATGATATGGTATTTGTCTTTCACTGCCTGGCTTATTTCACTCAGTGTAATACTCTCCAGTTACTTCCATGCTGTTGTGAAGTGTAGGAGCTCCTTCATTCTTTCTGTTGTGTAGTATTCCATTGTGTATGTGCTCTGACCTGTGATTGAATGAGTAACCTTGTCACACTGGGTGCTCTAACAAGCTGAGCTACCTGGCCATAGTGACCCCAACTTTTTATTTTGAGTGGGAAAACTTGATCCTTTTCCTCTCAAATTGTGTGATAAAATGAGTGTCCCATAAAGAATGAATAGGCATGAGAAAGCTATGTGTAGACACTGAAGAGAAACTTGGTTTAGTCACCATTGTCCCTAGGATAACTCCAGCCCCATGACAAAAGCTCAGGATGAAATTATGTGGTTGCTACAGTGCCACACCACCTGAGTGAATGCTGGCAATGTGTTCAGAAGTGTCAGGAAGGGTCAGTCGTTCATATCTCCACCTTGATGAATACAAGGTTGCCTGACACTCTCAACATATGATTCTTATCTTTGTTGATTTGTAAGATTTGTGAGGGTTGTTTTATTTTTTAATTTATTTTTATTTTTAGTTTACAAGTCTTTCACATAATCTCATTTTAATGCTCACATTTTGGGTAATAAAATCATTCTTTTCAGTTTTCATTAATGGCAGGACTTGGATTCAAATCTAGGCCTTTAGCTAACTCCCAAGCCATTATTCTTTGCAGTACTCTATAGCTGCTTTGGGAGGGCACACACAGACACATACACTTTGAATATCAAAACTGTACACATGTGTATCTGTTCACAGATACAAATATACTTTGATAGGTATCCTCAGAAAAAACACAGCAACAATATGCTTCATAAACTTCAAAGCTATAACTCAGTTGCAATTTGGGAATATTGGCAATGTGACTTTCATCAGTTTGCCTGTCTGTCTCTTTCCTCTCTGTGCGTGCACACACAGTGCTTAGCACATACATATCTATTGGGTTGGCCGAAATATTTGTTTAGTTTTTTCCATATGATGGCTTTGGTTGTGCTTTATTGTCTTTAACTTCCTTCAAAACAATTTTGTTGGATTGTATTGTGACAGCTGTCATATCAGCATGCATTTAAAGGAACATCACAGTTGGTGAATTTTCGTGCAGCCATTTAACACTGAAATGGAAGAATATATGTAACATTTTGGTGTATTATGATGTATTATTTCAAGAAAGCAACTGAAATAATAAAGCAACTGAAATGCAAATAAAACAATTTGTGCAGTGCATGGAGAAGGTGCTGTGACTGATCAAACGTGTAAAAAGTGATCTGCAAAGTTTCTTGGTACTGTTGACATTTTTACCAAATAATTCTTTGCTGTGGGGCTGTCTTATACATTGAAAGATGTTTAGAAGCACCCCTGGCCTCTATCCAATAGAAGCCAATAGTGGAAAATAGCTGACATAGTCAACATATCCAAATCAATAAAGTTATTGGTGAAAATGAAAAATGTGTCTCTATTTTATGGAAAAAACTAAACAGACTTTTTGGCCAACCCAATATATCTATATATCAATCAATATACTTAGCTAGTGTCTTCCAGAATATGCACAATGATCATCAGCATTAAGACTATAGAGCTAACAGTTTCAGGGTTGATGGAAGGACACAGCAACCTGTCATTTGACTTGAGTGTATGAAGAGCTTCTGTATATCCAGAAGGACTTTTCTGATATTACTTGTATTTCAGTAGCAATTGCACACAATATCAGCTGTTTGGCTTGTAGCAATGATAGCAACATTTTTTCCCCCTAACTTCATGATAGCTGTAGTTATAGGTCAGTCCTCACCACAGAACTGCTATGCTGTGTAATATCTGCACTGTGTGTTGGGGAGACCAAATCCCAGAGAGACTGAGTGACATCTCACCAAGATTCCTAAGGCTGGAGGCTGGGCACTTCTAGGACCATATTCCAAGGGTTTCTCTTTTGCATTAAGAGCTGATGTGGTCTTGAATGAGGTGACAGATGGTGTCTGAGCACCTGAACATAGAGGAAGGCATGCATCTCAGTCCAAGCATGCAATTTCCAACCTTTGCCAGCTATGATTAGACATGTAATTGTGCATCTAAATTTAGCCTACCATTTGCATAAGTAATTAATTACAATATAGTTATTTTTTCTCTGGTCTCCTTTTCCTATAAATCAAATTACTGAGAGACTCTTATCTGACACTAAAACCTTTTTTATAAGTATATATGACATTTTGAAGGATAATGTTAACTGCTATTTAGAGCACTCTAACATTAAATTCAGAGCTTTTTGCTGTGATCTGACAGCTGAGTGCCTCAGTTTTTCAGGAAACAGTCTCAGAAATTTTTCCTAGCAGGAGCTTCTCTCATCAGTAGTGTCCAGTGTTTAATAATGAACATAAAACTACATCACCCCAAACTAGATACTTCTTTATCATCTCAAATCAGGTGAATAATCCTTACTGAGTGAATCCTTGCATTCATTAAGGATTATACATGCATATCTTCATTTATTTAGCATACATGTATTGCATACCTTCAGTGTGCCAGGCCCTTTCTCAGGTAATCCACAGGTAGTGGTAAATATCTTCCTTGTTTTATGAGTTGAACTATATTCCCCAATACATCAGACTTCTGTGGAAATAGGGTTGTTGCAGATGTAATTGAGATGAAACCATAATGTAGTAGGGTAGGACCTTAATCCAATATGACTGGTGTCCTTATATGAAGGAGGCATTTGGACATAGACATGCATACAGGGAGAATGCCATGAGAAGATGAATGCCGAGATTGGGGTGATGTTTCTATAAGCCAAAGAATGCCAAAAATGGCCAGTAAATAATGAGAAACTGGAGACAGACATAGAACAGGGTTTCCTTCATAACCCACTGAAGGAATCAACTCTGGTGACATCTTGATCTTGTACTTCTGGCTTCCAGAACCATGAGACAATCAATTTCAGTTGATTAAGTTCCCTAATTTATGGTACTTTGTTATAGCAGCCCTAGCAAACTAATATAGCTGGGTAACATCTGCTCTTGGCAGCTCACACATTGAGTAGGGAGCTCCCTGTGTGGATAGAGTCTAAATTGAATTTTGAATGCTTCCAGGAGCTTAAAATTCCCCTCCCAATCACTCTGCATTTCCTTCACTCAGTGCCTTGAATGGCCTATAGGAGTGCCAAAGTATTTATCTTAGCCCTCAAGGTGACTGGAGCCTCATGCTGCTTCCGTTCCCTGACAGTGCCACATCCTATTATCAATTTTATGTGAGGCATGATGGTAAAAAATAGAGAAAAGTTAGTCTAAACAACCAAATATTAAAAAAAATAAAGTATGGTTGGGGTCAGTTTTGACTTTCAAGAATCTAGGGTGAGGCCAAGGCACATCATAGCATTAGATTTTTACATTGCAGGTATTTACGGTCTTGCAATTGTTGTAGGAAGCTAAACTGGGGTAAGGGAGGGTGTATATGAGTTAAGGAAAGATACTGTAAATAGGGAGATTTATTGAAAGGACCTGGCAGGAACAAAACAAGGGTTTTCACTTGGGCAAACTGGAATCTGGAACCTTGCTGCCACCAAGAATAAATGTGGGAGTGGGACTAGAAATCAGGCACTGGGCCAAAGGGCAGTAAGGCAGGAATTGGGTGGAGACCTGATGGGGTGGGAGGCTGCCTTCTCAGTAGTGAATGAGAGGAAGGTCCTGCATGGCAGGGAAGTCATATGCTGCTCTTGAGCTTCCTGTGCTTGTTAAAGCCTTCCAGGCACATTGAGGTTTTGGTTCAGCATTTTGTGAATTGTGTAGAAGAAATGAAGGTTTAGAAACCAGCACATCTTAAAGCTCTAGAAAATAGAAGACAATCATTCATATGAAGGAAAAATGCATCCCTAAGAGTGGCAGGCATACTGACATCAGCGAGGTGACCTCTCCATACTATATGTCTGAAAAGTCACTTGAATTAATGTGCATGGAATATCCCGCAAAAACAATTAAAAACAGCCAGCCAACCTAAAGAAGTATAATGCTGTGAAACCACTTCACCCAGGTGAAGTACCTTCCACATCTCAGTCCTGTGAAAGGTGTCAGCATATGTTATTGATGATTGTGATGATTACTTTGCAAGGATAACATTATTTTTACTATAATCTTTCAGATGTCTCAGAGGTTATGTGATTAGCCTTATAAAAAAGTAGTTAAAATTAGAAATACCCTGAGTCTTAAAAAGGTGTATTTGAGGTTTTTGAACAAAACATCAAGTTCTCTAACATCATGGCTTAAAACCAGAGTGTGAATATTTATAATATTTTACACACATACACAAGAGCTACTTCATGCAATCTGTAAACATTGTGTTTAATTTTTTCCATGTGCTTCTTCATGTTCCAATGTGTTTAAGTTCATGGTTAACCTGCATGGTACTTGGCACTGTCTTTTGGACACTCAGTCCTTGATGTGCTCGTAGAAGTCCCCTCTCTTCTGTCAAGAAAATCTATTGGAATGCAAGTGACAGTAATGATGTTGGAGATGTAATTTTGAATCTGCTTTAATTTACTAAACATGTATTATCTGAAAACTTCAATATTTTAATTATTATTAATAGCATTGTTTTCAGCAGATGCTAGTATTGATTGTCCATAATAGAAAGTCATGAAAACTTAGTGGAGTATTGTGGCTGGAGGCTTGGCAGTTTAGGATTTAAGAAAGTTAAATTTTTTCCAAGAGTTACTCTTCTGCCAATTTCTGGTTGTAATCCCCTGGGTTTAACAGGAGACTCTAAGGGATTTTCTAGTTTGGACTCTTGCATCTGGGCAAGGAATATTTCCCCTCAATTAGATCGCACTGCTTTAATTCTTCACTAATGCTTTATTCTTCCCTGAATAGCATTGGTAAGGGATTGCACAGTACTTACTATGCATCAAAGTAGTTATGCCCTAGTTTCTGTTCTTTAACAATGTCTGGTATATTCATGAAAGCATGTCAGATAATATAAAACAGGTTTTTAAAAAATATCCTGTGACAATTTGCTAGAAATATATAAAGAGGGAATTAAGGCTTTAATAAATCTGTGTTAGGTTCACTGCCTTGCTGTATTTGAGGTCTTACCTAGTTTATTCCAAGCCTGGGGTTCTCCCTAAGGTACATAGGATCCAAGCTAATATATTTTAGAGACATGATATTTGGGACAGAAATATCCAACTCTGGTTTTGTGGTTTGCTGGGGGGGTCCTCAACTATTTCAAGGAGGATTACAAATTATACCAAAAGAAAATGCATTTTAAATTTACTTTAACTTAATAAATCAATATATACCATTGAATCCCCTTTGCTACATGGGTGGGATCTGACCTGGACTGTGTGTACTATTGGGCATTTAAAGATGAATGCTTCACAGTGCCAGCTCTCAGGGAGCTTAGTTAAGTAAAACATACCTGCAAAGAAGGCAGTGAAATGTTAAAGATTCTGCTTACTGGGGAGGTTCCATGGCACTGGCAGTTCTTGAACTTGAAGTAAGACTAGTCTTTTCTGCTTAGTCAGGATGCAGGCTTGGAGGCACATTGGAATTGTTCTCTTCTATGTCCAGGTAAGTGAGACTATTTTAGAGTAATTTGTGTTTTTTTAAAAAAGATACTGAAAGTTTGTAAAAAAACAAACATACAAACAAATAAAAAAGAATAACAGGTGTTATGATATTCTCTATTTACCACTGATTTCTTTGACCTATTTATTATAGAAAACATAGATGTGTGCATTATATGTATGTGGTTCTCCCTTATTCAGTTTCACTTTCCACAGTTTTGGTCATCCCTGGTCAACCACTGTTTGAAAGTATTAAATGGAAAATTCCAGAACTAAGCAATTCATATGTTTTAAATTGCACGTTGCTCTGAGTAGTATGATGAAATCAGAGCTGTCCCTGTCTGTTTAGCCTGGGACGTGAATCATCCTTTTGTCCAGTATATTCACTCTGTAGATGCTACCCACTCATTATTCACTTAGTAGTCATCTTAGGTATCAGCTCGACTGTAGCAGTATCACAGTGTTTGTGCTCAGGTAACTTTTAATTTACCGAACAATGGCCCTAAGCACAAGAACAGTGATGCTGGAAATTTGGATATGCCAAAGAGAAGCAGTCAAGTGTTTCCTTTAAGTGAAAATATGAGTATAGTATAATCAAATACTTTAAGGGAGACCATATTCACAAACTCTTATTATAATATATGGTTATTTTTTCTATTTTATTATTATTTATTGTTATTGATCTCTTACTCTGCCTAATTTATAAATCAAACTTTACCATAGGTATGTATGTATATGAATACAAAGCCTGTCCAGAATGTATCCAGCCACGTAATGTGAAAAATAGAGAGATTTACTGAAGAAGATACAAGGTAAAAGAAACATTGTCAACAGGACAATGATGCCTTAGTCCCCTCCAAAGTAGGCACCTTGGGACCTCACACAGTTCTCCCAATTGTCATCAGCTGCCCTATTGTATTTTCCTGAATCTCAACAACAGTCTGAAATCTCTTCCTTTTTGAAGGTGTTTTTCTTTCTTCTGTTTTTTTTTTTAATTTTAATCATTGTTCAAATACAGTTTTCTCCTTTTTACTCCCAATCCAGTCCCCCCTCCCTTCCTTCCCACTTCCCTCCCATTACCACCCTCCCCTTAGTTTATGACCATGTGTCCTTTAAGTTTGTTCCTGTGAACCCTTCCCACTGTCCCCTTAAATTCCCTCTTCTCTCCCCTCCGGTCACCATCAACCTGTCCTTTTATTTCAGTGTCTTTGGTTATATTTTGCTTGTTTCTTTGTTTTGTTATTTAGGTTCCTGTTAAAGGTGAGATCATATGGTATTTGTCTTTCACTGACTGGCTTGTTTCGCTAAGCATAATGTTTTCCAGCTCCATCCACGCTGTTGCAAAGGGTAGGAGCTCCTTCTTTCTTTCTGCTGCATACAATTCCATTGTGTAAATGTACCATAGTTTTTTGATCCATTCATTTACTGATGGGCATCTTGGTTGCTTCCAGCATCTAGCTATTGTAAATTGTGCTGCTATGAACATTGGGATGCATAGGTTCTTTTGAATCAGTGTTTTAGTATTCTTAGGATAGAGTCCCAGCAGTGGAATTGCTGGGTCAAAAGGCAGATCCATTTTTAGTTTTCTGAGGAAGTTCCATACTGCTTTCCATAGTGGTTGCACTAGTATGAAGTCCCACCAGCAGAGCACTAGGGTCCCCTTTTCTCCACAACCTCTCCAACACTTGTTTGTTGCTTTGTTTATGATGGCCATTCTGTCTGCTGGGAAGTGGTATCTCTTTGTGGTTTTAATTTGCATCTCTCTGATAGCTAGCGATATTGAACATCTTTTCATGTGTCTTGGGTTTTCTGTATGTCCTCCTTGGATCTAACCCTACGTCTACAAGAACTTGAGGAACAACAACAAAGGTAGCCCAGAGCAAGCAGAAGGAAGGAAATAACCAAGATCAGAGCAGAATTAAATGACATAGAGACTAAAAGCACAATTCTAAGGATCAATGAAGCCAAGAGCTGGTTCTTTGAAAAGATAAACAAAATCGACAAGCCTATAAGCAGACTCATCAAGAAAAAAAGAGAGAAGACTCAAATAAACACAATCAGAAATGAAAGAGGAGGGATTACAACAGATAACACAGAAATACAAAGGATTGTAAGAAATTACTACAAGGAGCTGTATGCCAAGAAATTTGAAAACCTAGGTGAAACGGACAACTTTCTAGAAAAATACAATCTTCCAAAACTCAATGAAAATGAAGCAGAAAGCCTGAACAGACCAATAACAACAAAAGAAATTGAGGCAGTAATCAAAAAACTCCCAACACACAAAAGCCCAGGACCAGATGGTTTCACAGGAGAATTCTACAAAGCATTTAAGGAAGAGCTAACCCCTATCCTTCACAGACTATTCCAAAAAATCCAAAAAGATGGGAGTCTCCCAAACTCTTTTTATGAGGCCAACATCATCCTAATTCCAAAACCAAATAAAGACACAACAAAGAAAGAAAACTTCAGGCCAATATCACTGATGAACATTGACACTAAAATCCTCAACAAAATACTGGCAAACTGCATCCAACAATACATTAAAAAGATCATACACCATGACCAAGTGGGATTCATTCCGGGGATGCAAGGATGGTTCAATATTCGCAAGTTAGTAAATGTAGTACATCACATAAACAAAAGCAAAGACAAAAACCACCTGATCATATCAATTGATGAAGAAAAAGCATTTGATAAGGTACAGCACCCATTCATGATAAAAACACTCAGCAAAGTGGGAATAGAGGGAGCATTCCTCAACATAATAAAGGGCATATATGAGCGACCTTCAGCCAACATCATACTCAATCGGCAAAAATTACAATCTTTTCCACTTAGATCAGGAACAAGACAAGGCTGTCTACTTTCACCACTTCTATTCAATATAGTACTGGAAGTTTTAGCCACAGCAATCAGACAAGAAAAAGAAATAAAAGGCATCCAAATCGGAAAGGAGGAAACAAAACTGTCACTGTTTGCAGATGACATGATAGTATACATAGAAAATCCTATAGACTCTACCAAAAAACTGCTTGACCTAATAAATGAATTTGGCAAAACAGCGGGATACAAAGTCAATATCCAGAACTCAAAGGCATTTCTGTACACCAACATTGAAACAGCAGAAACAGAGATCAAGGAAAAAATCCCATTTGAAATAGCAAAAAGAAAAATAAAATATCTAGGAATAAACCTAACCAAAGAGGTAAAAGACCTGTGCTCAGAAAACTACACAACACTGAAGAAAGAAATCAAGGAAGACACAAACAAATGGAAACATATACCGTGTTCATGGATTGGAAGAATTAATATCATCAAAATGTCCATACTACCCAAAGCAATTTACACATTCAATGCAATTCCTATTAAAGTACCAATGGCTTATTTCACAGACATAGAACAAACACTTCAAAAATTTATATGGAATTATAAACAATCCCAAATAGCTGCTGCAATTTTGAGAAAGAAGAGTAAAGTAGGAGGGATCACAATACCCAACACTAAACTATACTACAAGGCCACTGTAATCAAAACAGCCTGGTACTGGCATAAAAAACAGGCACATAGACCAATGGAACAGAACAGAGAGCCCAGAAATAACCCCAAGTCTCTATGGTCAATTAATATTTGACAAAGGAGGCAGCAACATAAAATGGAGTAAAAATAGCCTCTTCAACAAATGGTGTGGGGAGAAACGGACAGCAATGTGCAAAAAAATGAAACTTGAGCACCAACTTACACCATATACAAAAATAAATTCAAGGTGGATAAAAGACTTAAATGTAAAACGTGACACCATTACAGTCCTGGAGGAGAAGGTAGGTAGGAAAATCTCAGATATTTCACAAAGGAACTTTTTTACTGACGTGTCCCCTAGAGCAAGGGACATAAAGGAAAGAATAAACAAATGGGACCTCATCAAAATTAAAAGCTCTGCACAGCTAAAGAAAACAGTATCAAAATTAAAAGAGAACCAGCTGTATGGGAAAACATATTTGCCAAGGATACCTCAGACAAGGGTTTAATCTCCAAAATATATAAAGAACTTACAAGACTCCACTCTAAGAAGACAAGGAATCCAGTTAAAAAGTGGGCAAAGGATTTGAAGGTGATTTTAATTTTGGGAAAAGCCAGAAGTCTCAGGGCACCAAATCTGGGCTGTAGTGTGGCTGAGTCACTTGGGTGATTTGGTGTTTTTCAAAAAAACTGTGCACGAGACATGATTCATGAGCAGGTATGTTGTCATGACAAAGCTGCCAATCACCAATTACCCATAGCTGTGACCTTGTGAATCATCTGAATAATTTCTGCAGAGGACTGTTCAAACTTAATGCTAAATTTGGTGCTGATTCATTGCTCTACTCAGTCATTTTGACTGTGATGGCCACACAGTACACATGCTCACTCAATGGCGTCTACTGCTCCCACTGACTAGTCCAGTGAAGTCGTCCTAGTCCATGCATGTGCAGTCCAGTTCACCCTCCTTGGCTGCCAGGTTACATTGGTGTTGTGCAAACCATTCTGATTCTAAACCATTGTGTTAACAATGGTTGGACTTTTTCTGGACAGACCTCAACATATATAAGAAAAAACAGTATATATAAGGTTTGGTACTTTTTCTGGTTTCAGACATCCCTGGGGGTTTTTGAATGTATCCCCCATGGACAAAGGGGGCCTACTCTGTATGTTTTTTAAATATATTTTATTCATTATGCTATTACCGTTGTCCCATAACCCCCCTTCATTCCCCTACACCCTGCACACCCTCTCCCACCCACATTCCCCCCACTTTAGTTCATGTCCATGTGTCATAAGTTCCTTAGCTTCTACATTTCCCATACTATTCTTGCCATCCCCCTGTCTATTTTCTACCTTCCATCTATGCTACTTATTCTCCATACCTTCTTCCCCTCTCTCCTCCTCCCACTTCCCTGTTGCTAACCCTCCATATGATCTCCATTTCTGTGGTTCTGTTCCTGTTCTAGTTGTTTGCTTAGTAGGTTTTTGTTTTTGTTTTAGGTGTGGTTGTTAATAATTGTGAGTTTGCTGTCATTTCATTATACATGTTTTTTATCTTCTTTTTCTTAGATAAGTCCCTTTAACATTTCATATAATAAGGGCTTGGTGATGATGAACTCTGTTAACTTGACCTGATCTGAGAAGCACTTTATCTGCCCTTCCATTCTAAATGAAAGCTTTGCTGCATAGAGAAATCTTGGATGCATGTCCTTGCCTTTCATGACTTGGAATACTTGTTTCCCGCCCCTTCTTGCCTGCAAGGTCTCTTTTGACAAATCAGCTGACAGTCTGATGGGAACTCCTTCATAGGTCACTGTCTTCTTATCTCTTGCTGCTTCTAAGATTCTCTCCTTCACTTTTACCTTGGCTAATGTAATTATGACGTGCCTTGGTGTGTTCCTTCTTGGGTCCAACTTCTTTAGGACTCTCTGAGCTTCCTGGACTTCCTGAAAGTCTATTTCCTTTGCCAGATTGGGGAAGTTCTCCTTCATTATTTGTTCAAATAAATTTCCCACTTGTTGCTCTTCTTCTCCTTCTGGTACTCCAATAATTCAGTTGTTGGAACATTTAAAGATATCTTGGAGGTTCCTAAGCCTCTCCTGATTTTTTTGAATTCTTGTTTCTTCATTCTTTTCTGATTGTATGTTTTTTCTTCCTTTTGGTCCACTCCATTGATGTGAGACACAGCTTTCATTCCATCACTATTGGTTCCCTGTGCATTTTTCTTCATTTCACTTAGTGTAGCCTTCATTTTTTCATGTAATTTGTGACCAAATTCAACCAATTCTGTGAGCATCCTGATCACCAATGCTTTGAACTGTGCATCTGATAGGCTGACCATCGCTTGGTCACTTAAAAGTATTGATTTTGGGGCTTTCATTTGTTCTTCTATTTGAGCCATCTTTTTTTTTCTTTTGGTCTGGTCACACCTGTTATGTATGAGGGGCAGAGCCTTAGGTGTTCACCAGGGCGGGGCACCCCAGTAGCAGGGTTGTGGTGCTATATGTGGGGTTGGGGTCTGAGAGGGAACAATGGCACTTGCCCCGCTTTCCATCAGACCTCACTCCCTTCTGCCATTTTCCCCAAGCAAACTAGGCCCCTCTGGTTTCAATTCCCATGTGGGTGGGCTTGTGCACCCCATGGGACTTTCCAAGGACCTCTCCTGTGAGGCTTGGGGTCTCTCCCTGTGCCTCAACCACCATGGGTATTTTCAGCCAGTGCCCCAAGGCTCTATTTCCCAGCGCTGGGATCCTGGGTTGCGTGCAGTGCCTCACTTCACAATCGCAGCCTCTCTGAGTCTGCTGGGTGCCACCCCTCGGCCTGGGGCCTGCCAACTGCCACTTGCACACCCAGGGTCTGCCTGCTTTGGTCTGTGCACTTTTGTGCTCCCCAGTTGCCTTACGCACCTGGTCCCAATGCAATCTGCTCTCTGCACTGTGACCTGTGCCCAGCTACCCAACTCTGCTCCTCCGGTCTGGATGAATGTGTCTATATTAACTCCTTGGGTGTCTGACTTCCATACAGTTCAGTTTTCTGTCAGTTTTGGTTGTTATCCTGTTTTTAAATTATTGTTGTCCCTATCTTGGTTGTGTGAGGAGACACAGTGTGTCTACCTATGCTTCCATCTTGGCTGGAAGTCCTCCTACTCTATATGTTGTATGTGTATGCATGTATGTGTATTGTCAGGTATTATATGTTATATAATAATATCTATTTGTATATACAGGGCACAGCACACATAATGTCCCCTTTTTATTAAAAATCTTTTATTAAAAATCATAAACATGTAATTCTGAAACATAACAATATCACACTCAAGCACACCATATGACATTTCAAGTGAAATGTTCAAATTAAAACAATAAATTATTATATGCCTATAATTACCCTACCAACCACACTCAAACTGGCCTTACTTCTGTTGGACCCTGTATAGTTTATATGAATAATTTTGCAACTTAAACTAATAGAAATAAATAAACAAAACATACTGTCATATCGACAAACATCAAATTGTCTTGGCACGTGTGGCCAAGTGCTGGTTTCAGAGTCTAGTAGATATTCCCTAACAGTCAATATGCTAGAGACCATTTTTTTTTTGACAGCAGAAATGAACTTGCAGAATGACACCAGCAAACATGTTGTTATGTTTTTGAAATAGTGACCAGCATTTACTTACTTGCATGTTCACTCACCAAATTATTTACCAAATATTTCTTGAATATTTCTTGAGTGTTTACTAGGAATAATTGCTTTGTGAGTTACCAGGATAATTAAACAAGGCTGCCAACTCTCTTAGGCAAGGAATGGTTTCTTATTAATAGTTGGATCCTTGATCCTAGTACAGTGACTGGGAGATGGAGACATTTAAGATATATTTGGTTGGTTGAAATGATCTATACTGTGAGAAGTTATGAACATGGCTTTTTTGTTTGGAGAAATAGATATGACCCCACTGAGGACATACTCAGAAGAAACTAATAGTAAGTGGTCCGTATAGAATATATACTGCTTGTTTTTTGTATATAATACATATTTTGGAAAGTTTGTGGAAAGAGAGACCATTTCACTTGAGCAAAACATGATGATACACAAGTGGAGATGTTGATAACTTCACTTTTTTTATTTTAATCGTCATTCACATACAGTTTTCTCCTTTTTACTCCCAATCCAGTCCCCCCTCCCACCCTCCCCACTTCCCTCCCATTACCACCCTCCCCTTAGTTTATGACCATGTGTCCCTTAAGTTTGTTCCTGTGAACCCTTCCCACTGTCCCCTTAAATTCCCTCTACTCTCTTCTGTGGGCACTATCAGCCAGGCCTCTATTTCAGTGTCTCTGGTTATATTTTGCTTGTTTCTTTGTTTTGTTATTTAGGTTCCTGTTAAAGGTGAGATCATATGGTATTTGTCTTTCACTGACTGGCTTGTTTTGCTAAGCATAATGTTTTCCAGCTCCATCCACGCTGTTGCAAAGGTAGGAACTCCTTCTTTCTTTCTGCTGCATACAATTCCATTGTGTAAATGTACCATAGTTTTTTGATCCATTCATTTACTGATGGGCATCTTGGTTGCTTCCAGCACCTAGCTATTGTAAATTGTGCTGCTATGAACATTGGGATGCATAGGTTCTTTTGAATCAGTGTTTTAGTATTCTTAGGATAGAGTCCCAGCAGTGGAATTGCTGGGTCAAAAGGCAGATCCATTTTTAGTTTTCTGAGGAAGTTCCATACTGCTTTCCATAGTGGTTGTACCAGTCTGCAGGCCCACCAGCAGTGCACTAGGGTCCCCTTTTCTCTACAACCTCTCCAACACTTGTTTGTTGCTTTGTTTATGATGGCCATTCTGTCTGGTGTGAAGTGGTATGTCATTGTGGTTTTAATTTGCATCTCTCTGAGAGCTAGCAATATTGAACATTGTTTCATGTGTCTTTGAATTTCTGTATGTCCTCCTTGGAGAAGTGTCTGTTCAAGTCCTTTGCCCACCTTTTAATTGGATTCCTTGTTTTCTTAGAGTGGAGTCTTGTAAGTTCTTTATATATTTTGGAGATTAAACCCTTGTCTGAGGTATCCTTGGCAAATATGTTTTCCCATACAGCTGGTTCTCTTTTAATTTTGATACTGTTTTCTTTAGCTGTGCAGAGCTTTTAATTTTGATGAGGTCCCATTTGTTTATTCTTTCCTTTATGTCCCTTGCTCTAGGGGACACGTCAGTAAAAAAGTTCCTTTGTGAAATATCTGAGATTTTCCTACCTACCTTCTCCTCCAGGACTGTAATGGTGTCACGTTTTACATTTAAGTCTTTTATCCACCTTGAATTTATTTTTGTATATGGTGTAAGTTGGTGCTCAAGTTTCATTTTTTTGCACATTGCTGTCCATTTCTCCCCACACCATTTGTTGAAGAGGCTATTTTTACTCCATTTTATGTTGCTGCCTCCTTTGTCAAATATTAATTGACCATAGAGACTTGGGGTTATTTCTGGGCTCTCTGTTCTGTTCCATTGGTCTATGTGCCTGTTTTTTATGCCAGTACCAGGCTGTTTTGATTACAGTGGCCTTGTAGTATAGTTTAGTGTTGGGTATTGTGATCCCTCCTACTTTACTCTTCTTTCTCAAAATTGCAGCAGCTTTTTGGGATTGTTTATAATTCCATATAAATTTTTGAAGTGTTTGTTCTATGTCTGTGAAATAAGCCATTGGTACTTTAATAGGAATTGCATTGAATGTGTAAATTGCTTTGGGTAGTATGGACATTTTGATGATATTAATTCTTCCAATCCATGAACACGGTATATGTTTCCATTTGTTTGTGTCTTCCTTGATTTCTTTCTTCAGTGTTGTGTAGTTTTCTGAGTACAGGTCTTTTACCTCTTTGGTTAGGTTTATTCCTAGATATTTTATTTTTCTTTTTGCTATTTCAAATGGGATTTTTTCCTTGATCTCTGTTTCTGCTGTTTCAATGTTGGTGTACAGAAATGCCTTTGAGTTCTGGATATTGACTTTGTATCCCGCTGTTTTGCCAAATTCATTTATTAGGTCAAGCAGTTTTTTGGTAGAGTCTATAGGATTTTCTATGTATACTATCATGTCATCTGCAAACAGTGACAGTTTTGTTTCCTCCTTTCCGATTTGGATGCCTTTTATTTCTTTTTCTTGTCTGATTGCTGTGGCTAAAACTTCCAGTACTATATTGAATAGAAGTGGTGAAAGTAGACAGCCTTGTCTTGTTCCTGATCTAAGTGGAAAAGATTGTAATTTTTGCCGATTGAGTATGATGTTGGCTGAAGGTCGCTCATATATGCCCTTTATTATGTTGAGGAATGCTCCCTCTATTCCCACTTTGCTGAGTGTTTTTATCATGAATGGGTGCTGTACCTTATCAAATGCTTTTTCTTCATCAATTGATATGATCAGGTGGTTTTTGTCTTTGCTTTTGTTTATGTGATGTACTACATTTACTAACTTGCGAATATTGAACCATCCTTGCATCCCCGGAATGAATCCCACTTGGTCATGGTGTATGATCTTTTTAATGTATTGTTGGATGCAGTTTGCCAGTATTTTGTTGAGGATTTTAGTGTCAATGTTCATCAGTGATATTGGCCTGAAGTTTTCTTTCTTTGTTGTGTCTTTATTTGGTTTTGGAATTAGGATGATGTTGGCCTCATAAAAAGAGTTTGGGAGACTCCCATCTTTTTGGATTTTTTGGAATAGTCTGTGAAGGATAGGGGTTAGCTCTTCCTTAAATGCTTTGTAGAATTCTCCTGTGAAACCATCTGGTCCTGGGCTTTTGTGTGTTGGGAGTTTTTTTGATTACTGCCTCAATTTCTTTGTTGTTATTGGTCTGTTCAGGCTTTCTGCTTCATTTTCATTGAGTTTTGGAAGATTGTATTTTTCTAGAAAGTTGTCCGTTTCACCTAGGTTTTCAAATTTCTTGGCATACAGCTCCTTGTAGTAATTTCTTACAATCCTTTGTATTTCTGTGTTATCTGTTGTAATCCCTCCTCTTTCATTTCTGATTGTGTTTATTTGAGTCTTCTCTCTTTTTTTCTTGATGAGTCTGCTTATAGGCTTGTCGATTTTGTTTATCTTTTCAAAGAACCAGCTCTTGGCTTCATTGATCCTTAGAATTGTGCTTTTAGTCTCTATGTCATTTTATTCTGCTCTGATCCTGGTTTTTTCCTTCCTTCTGCTTGCTCTGGGCTACCTTTTTTGTTGTTCCTCTAGTTCTTGTAGACGTAAGGCTAGGTTGTTTGTTTGGAATGTTTTTAACTTTTTTAGGTGGGCCTGTATCACTATGAACTTCCCTCCCAGAACTGCTTTGGCTGTGTCCCATAAGTTTTGGGTTGTTGTGAGTTTGTTTTCATTTGTTTCCAGAAACCTTTTGATTTCTTACCTAATATCATTCTTGACCCATTCATTGTTTAATAGCATGCTATTTAATCTCCATGATTTTGAGTGTTTTGGTTTTTTTCCTTCGGGTTGGTTTCTAGCTTCAGTCTCTTGTGGTCTGAGAAAATGTTTTGTATGATTTCAATTTTCTTGAAATTCTTGAGGCTTGTTTTGTGTCCTATCATGTGGTCTATCTTTGAGAATGTTCCGTGTACATTTGAAAATAATTTGTATTTAGCTTCTTTTGGATGGAGGGCTCTGTATATATCAGTAAAGTCCATTTCATCAAGGGTATTGTTCAATGCAACAATATCTTTGTTGATATTTTGTTTAGAAGATCTGTCCATTTTTGATAGTGGGGTGTTAAAATCTCCCAGTATAATTGTGTTGCTGTCCATATCTTTCTTGAAGTCCTCTAAGATTTTCTTTATGTATTTCGGTGCTCCTATGTTGGGTGCATATATATTTACAATATTTATGTCTTCTTGGTGTATTCTGCCTTTGAGTATTATGAAGTGACCTTCTGGGTCTCTTTTTATGGGCCTTTTTTGGAAGTCTATTTTGTCTGATATGAGTATTGCTACCCCGGCTTTTTTTTTCCTGTCCATTTGCTTTGAAGATTTGTTTCCAGCCCTTCACTTTCAGCCTGTGTAGGTCTTTTATCCTGAGGTGGGTCTCTTGTAGACAGTAGATACGTGGGTCATTTTTTCTTATGCAATCAGCTATTCTATGTCTTTTGATTGGAGCATTTAATCCAATTACATTTAAGGTTATTATTGATAGGTACTTATTGATTGTCTTTTATGTACATGTGTTCCTCTCTCTCTCTCTTTTCCCTCCCTTCCTTATAGCAGTCCTTTTAGAATCTCTTGCAGAGCTGGTTTGGTGGAGGTGTATTCTTTTAGACTTCTTTTGTCTGGGAAGCTTCTTATTTGGCCTTCTATCTTGATTGAGAGCCTTGCTGGATATAGTAGCCTTGGTTGCAGACCTCTGGTTCTCATTACCTGGAATATTTCTTGCCATTCTCTTCTGGCTTGAAGTGTTTCCATTGAGAAGTCAGCTGTTAGCCGTATATGGGCTCCCTTGTATGTTACTTCCTTTTTCTCCCTTTCTGCCTTTAAGAGTCTCTCTTTGTTTTGAAATTTTGTCATTTTAATTATGATGTGCCTTGGGGTGGGCGTCTTTGGGTTCCTCTTGATTGGGATCTCTGTGTTTCCTGGATTTGTGTGACTTTTTCTCTCATCAAATTAGGGAAGTTCTCCTTCATTACTTGTTCAACTAGGTTTTCGATCCCTTGTTCTTCTTCTTCTCTTTCTGGTATCCCTATTATATGGATATTATTACGTTTCATATTGTCTTGCATTTCTCTTAATCCCTCTTCATTCTTTCTGAGCCTCTTTCCCTTTTCTTGCTCTTTCTGGATGCTGTTTTCTACTTTGTCCTCCAGCTCGCTAATCCGATCTTCTGCTTCATCAAGCCTGCTTTTCATTCCTTCTACTGTGTTCTTCAGTTCAGAAATTGTATTCTTCATTTCCTCTTGACCTTTGTTGAGAGTTTCTATTTCCTTTTTCATGTTTATATAGGTTGCAGTGAGATTGATGTAGTTTCCCTGTAATTTCGGAAAGCTCATTGTGAGTTCATTGAACTTCCTGGTAATCATTGTTTTGAACTCACTACCTGATAGTTGAGTTGCCTCTATTTCATTTAACATTTTTCCTGAGACTTCCTCGTTTCCCTTCAATTGGGGGTTGTTTCTTTGTTTTCTCATTGTTCGTGGGTTTCTTCTTTTTTCTTCTTGTTTGTTAATTTGATCTGTTCTGATTCCCTGTAATTATGGTGTGAACTTCTGTGGTAGAATATTTGTGAGGTTCAGTGCAATCTCCTTCATGTATCCTGGTGTTCACAGCTTCCCCCTACTCTTTTTTGTGATCAGTTGGAGGAGTAAGGCGAAATGGTTTAAAACAGCAAGATAGTATACTATGATATTTACATTAGCAGCCAGTAGAGAAGAGATGGGTTATCCTTTGGCTCCTTATAGTGTTAACCATGATCCTCCACCCCACTATCCACGTTTTAGAAAGAATGGAAAAAAGGTAAGACTCTTATTGGGAATGAGGGGATTGTTAGTTGGATCTAGAAAGCTGTGAGGCTGTGGGAAGTCAGATTCTAAGGTAGGGTTGGACTAAAGATTAGTATATAGGAGTAGTGAGTAAAAGAATAGAGACGACCCCCATAATAGTATAGTTCAGAAAATTGCAAAGTGGGCTGAGATCAGGTAGGGGTATTGAGAAGCATTTACAATTGTATAGACTAGGTCTTACTAGCAGTAATAGTAAAGTGACAGTCTTGTGGCAGAATCGATGAGGCCTAGATAACAAGAATAAAGAGTATAGAACCTTGAGAGGTATATTAATGGAACACAGATGATGGATAGTAACTTATCAACACCTTGTGACTGAGATACCAGGGGGAACCTATCAAATGACAGTATAACCAGCTAAGCAAAGAAGATTATACAGAAAGAAAAAGAATACCAAAATATTATTAAAATAAAAAATGTCGGAAAAGTGAGAAAAAGATAATACAAATTTACAGTAACTTGCAAGATTAAAAAAAAAAGGAAAGAAAAGCAGAAGATGTAGTGCAGGAGAAATAAATTTGGAGTGGAAAGCATAATATTAGGATGAATGGAAGAGAAACATAAGGGATTGTGAGATAAAAATAATAAGAATTGAAAAATAAAATGTCACATAAAACACAAGATAAAATCAATCAACCAATAACAGCCACAAAAACCAAACAAAAAAAAAAAACCCAAAACCAAAACCAAAACAAAAAACAACAACAAAGAAAACACCTCTTGTTTGTTTCTAACTGGCCAGACCAGTTTTTTCTGATCTTGCTGGTTTCAGCTGGCTGAGGGACCTTTGAAATGCTTCTCTCTCTCCCAGCCAGATCTCAGCAAGTCTGTCAGGTACCCTGGGTGCTCCTGAACACACTGGCTCTCTGGATCTCACTTCCACGTTCTTCCGGATTCCAGGGTCCTGCAGGGTTCCGGCTGTATGATCTCAGATGGCACCCATGACGTTTTGGGATTCACTGCGCCCTCCCTGGGAATCATAAATGGGCGCGCCCCTCCCCCAAACTTTTGAGATTCGGGGTCTAGGATCGCCCTAAGCACCTCGCCACGACCCTTCTGGGTTCACAGGTTCAAAGCACGCGAGAGTCAGTCTTCCAGACGGTGTGTGAGCCCTTTCCAGTTCCGTGTTCCCCGCCAAACTGCACTCTGACGGGGTGTTGGCACCTTTCCCAGCTCCCACGGTAGAGCTGGCTGGAAATTTCTGAGCCACTACTGTAGGAATGCACCAAGCGCCACATCCCTCCCGGGATCACAGCGTGTGATTTAGGGCTCCCTATGGGGTGTGAGCCGAACGTGGCCCGGCTCTGTGCTCTCCACTGATCTGCACTTCCACCGGGCTAGGGGTGCGGGCGCTCTTCCAGGCTGCCCCTGGTCCTGTCGGCTAGAGGCCCTCACTTCTCCCAGGTCTCTGGGCGGGTGTTCATAGTCCCTAGGCAATTTTTTCCCAGTCCAACTGGCCAATCTGTTCCTTCTAGCGACACGTTCTCCCCTGGAGTTGCTCACCCCCCCCCCTTATTCGGGGGAGGGAGCAGCGACTTCCCTCTCCCGGGAGCCCTGAGGCAGACCCCGGAGCACCGGGCGGGCCTGGGGTCTGCACACCCCTAGACCCCGCACTGATCCCTGGGCCCCTTTTGTCCTGAGACAGTCTCCTTACCGTCTGGTTTTTCAGTGAGTGCAATAATTTTTGATGTCCTGCTTTCAAAAGTGATTCGGTAACCTAGTCCACTTGCTCTGTTTCTCCACCGATCCACGAGTTTCCCCCTCTTCACAGAAGACGAGAAAAATGCTGCCTAGAGTAAAGCCCCCATCTCCCCATCACCTGATAACTTCAATTTGTAAGATCACCATGTCAGGCAAACTGTAATGTTGCTGACTGACTTTGACTCAAGATATCTTTTCTATTATTGTACAAGCAGTGGAAAGATATTTCATTCCCTTCTGTTGAACTTTCAGAAAATGTATCATTTCTCTTTAATATATAATGCTTCATGGCACATGAAACATTTTCTTAAATGGAATAAATATCTATGTGTATATTGGCTGTGTCTTTCTGCCTCATTCTGGCAAAGTTGATATGTAATTGCTGCATTTTTTTTTTTTTTTGCCTGAATGGTGATGGAAACCAGGTTTGGTGGGTTCAGAGAAAAAAAATGGTACTCAGTAAATCATTGTTTTAATAATTATCTTTTAAAGCTTATTTAATTTCTTTGTTTTGAACAATTATGTGTTATTTTGTGGAGGAATTTAGGAAGTGCTTGGACTATATTGCTACTCTTCCATTTACACTGTTGAAGAAATAGTAGGATTTATGACTATGGATGATTTTTCCATAATTCAATGGAAAATTAATTTAAAGAAGAAGTACTTCTCTTTGTGTTAGTGATGTAAATAGACAATTCAAATATCATTCTTTTATTAACTTAAGAATCAGTTAAAACTAAGAATGTGAAGCGTTTTGACTCTGCCTCCTCCTTAAAATGCAACTGATGCATTTCTGAGAGAACTCCCAAAGAATTTCTTGTTTGGACCACCAACTGGAATTCTAACACTGAACTCACTATTTCTGTAAATATAGGCTTTTTCTTAAATGTTGATATTCATTCGTGCATGACTTTCCCTGTGAGTGGAATACCTGCCCCTCAACTCTGATGATAAACACCCACTTGACTTTCAAGATTCAGCTCAAGTGTTACCCTCCAGGTCTCAGATAGATTCTGAGTTCTCTGCTTCTGTTGTAATGTATAGAGACAAAGCACATACCTGTAATTTAACTATTTATATGCTAGCCTTCTCCTCCTGCAAGTTTTTTAAGGTTCAGGATTGCGTTTTCTGCTGGGTCATACCTTTAGGGCTTAGTGCCCTGTTTGCAGTTGAGGTTTAATACAGTGTTCAACATATTGTTAGCTAGATCAATTGGGGCTTTGCTATGGAATCTGGCTTGGTACTTCCTTTCTCCTTGTGGAACTATAATGTTCCAAAGGTACTCCATTGCTGTTGAACTAAATCTAACTTTGCTTCTGTAGCTATGACCCAGGCAGGGACAGGCTGGTCTGCATAGTCATGTAGCCTAACAGAGGGACTCCCTTGTCTTTCTTAGGTTTCATCTCATCTCTAGCCACCTGCCTTCTTTTTAGCCAGCCCAGGGTGCTGTGAATGTAGACCAGAACTAGTGTTTTGGTGTAAGGTCTAGTGGTTTTTTTATTCTCTATATGTTTCTGAAGATATTGTTGGTACCAAAAATAATAGCTTCCTACTGTAGGCAGCTTTCAAACATGTGCCTGAAAAGGAAAATATACTTCTTTGAGTATGCATAACCAGGGCTGCATTTTTCCCAGGACCAGCACTGAGTGTTTATTAGTTTAAGCTATTCAGAAGGCAGTTGGAATATCTAACAGTAGTGGGATTAATAGTGAAACAACATTTTTCTGGAAATGAGCATTTGTGAGAAATACAATTTCTGCTGAGTATGATTTGTTAAAAATATATAGACATTTAAAATCATTGGGCTAGTTTCAGTCATATATTCTTTTTTAATATATTCTTTTAAATAAGATTTTTTTTTGGTGATTTTGGATTACTACTGAATTTCTCCATTGGTAAAACAGTAATCAATATTAGTCTCCAAAGTTTGTTGTTAGAATCAAATGAGACTATATATCAATAAAGCCTCTTTTGAAAACAAAATATTATTATTATCCATATGTAGGTTGCTATTATAAGTTTTCTCCCATTTAAGATATTTTTCTCTCTTCCACTTAAATAAACGATCTGAGTGTAGCTTGTTTTTTGTATATTGTTCATTATACCATAAAATGGAAATGTGAGGAATACTGAAGTATGGACAGTAATGGTTGTATAAATCATTGGCAACCTCAAAGGGAATGGGCTCCTATATTTAGTAGAAGAGGAACAGAATCTCAGAGTATGTAACTTATGAAAAGCCAAACAGCCCTTAGCAGCATAACTAAACTATAACTCAGGTCAAATTTTATTCACTGAAAATATGAAATGGTAAAACACAGTTCAGACTTTGAAATATGAAAGTAAAAATTTCTCCCACACCCTTTTTTAGTGAAAGCTTTCTTGTATGAGGTATATTAAACAAATATTGAAAAATATCAGACCCTATTAATATTTAAATAATTGTTTCTGAAAGAAACTTTTTAGCATTCTAGTATGGTTTCTATTTATTCTTATGTTTTATTTGAGAAATGTGATATGAATTGTGTATTTCTAAGAAATAGAAAGAGGAAGAGATACTTGTTCTTTTGTCTTTGATCACAGATATTTGAGATGAGTGTTTGTAGTGTGCTTTATGATAGCACAGGTCTTTGTTAATTTTAAATATCTGTGCTGTACACTTTTTTAAATGCTTTGCTTTGCCTATGCCTGAGTTTCTTTTCCTTACCCTTTCCCCTCCCTTCTCCTTTCTAAAGCTTTATTTTTAGCTATGGGTAGTATGACAATACTTCTGAATTGTAATGATGGTGTTTTTCCATACCTTCAACCTGTCCCAAATTCATGAGGTGACTTTTAAATTGGCCAGATTCAGCTGTGGGGAAGTGTGGACACTTGCCTGCAGGGGCATTGGAGCTCAAATGTTCTTTTCTGGGAAGAATGATTGACAAAACTTAGTTTCAGTTTAAAAGCTCACATAGAAAAGATGTTTTCTTCAACATTAATCAGATAACTGTACCTAGTAGATCATAAAGCTCAACTCTCCAGGGCTCAGAAACCAGGACAAAAGAAACTTCTAATGCAATGTGATCTGTTCATGACCTTCTTAGAAAAGAACATCTCAGTTCTCCCTAAGGAATGCATTTTCAAATGCGTGTCTTTTCATAGCCTTAAGAAATAACCTCTTCCTTTGGACAATGCTACATAATGAATGGAAGACACTGAATGAAGATGCAATTAGAGCAGCTAGCCTATTTAAATGGCTGACCAAATCTTTTTTGAAGTACGTGTGTATGTGTATGTGCCTGTGGAACTGAACAGAAGTGGACCATATGGGACACAGCTGGTAATATCAACAGAGGCAATGCTGGCATAGTAGAAGGACAGAGGCTTGAATTAGGTCATACCCTGGATGCAGTTCTCAGCTCCTGAAGATGGGACACTGGCAGTCACTTCTTGCCCCCAAGGGGGAACAATCTGTTCTAGCATCTGGCCCCAAATGATTGGTTAACTCCTGAGAGAGAAACCTCAGGCCAAGCTTCCTTCACAGGGACTTTAGGGCTTGTGAATTCACAGATAGAAGAAGAGGGCATTTTTTACAGTTAAAACAACAACAATAACAACAACAAAGAAAGGAGGTTTTATTTCTTGCCTTACTCCATCTCCTGGTCTGTAAAGATACTTTTCCATCCCTTGTGAACACAAATTCTGAGGACAAATACAATAAAGATACATATGGAAGCATAGCTCATGGCAAAGAGAAATGACTCCAGTTTAATTGAAAAAAGTGAATTCTCTTTAATGTTTTGCAGCTCCATTCATTCCCCATGCTCCTCAAGGTCACATATATCTTTAGAATTCTAGGATTCTATATGTTAGTTTTCCTTACTTTCAATAGTTGATAATCCAAATAAAAAATAGAAACCCCCCCAAAAAAAACTTCAAGGAAGGGGAAGGAATGTGTGTGTGTGCGTGTGTGTGTGTGTGTGTGTGTGTGTTCTTTAACCAATGCCAAATTGGGCAAGAATAAAACTATGTTCCATTTACCTTTCTTTTTATCTCTTGGACATAGAGTTAGAGCCCTTCCAAGGTTTTCCCAATTAAAAGGCGTGCTATTTAAAGGTAACCTGATCCCAGAATTACAGAGCTAGAAGGAAGCAAACCTCTCATTTGATAGAGTAAGAAAGTGAGTTCTAAATTGTGGGCCATGAGCACCTTCTATATTTTATGAGAGATATTTGTGCATGGGTGAAAAAATAAAGGTCATGGAGATCTTATCAATGGTTTCCATTACATGCTAGATTCAGATTTAACTGGCTCAAGAATTACTGAGATTCAAAAACTATATGGTGAAGATTCAAAGAGGACCCTGACATCATTTATGAAGTACAGTGGGGAATGAACTGAGATATGTGCTCTGAGAAGGTTGTTATAATTTAATTCTGCAGAATTTTTAGTTGCAGTATCTCTTTCAATATTGCAATAGACAACACCAGTTTTAGCATTCTGTTTACTAAATCTTCCAGTGCTCTCCCTATCTCTGCAGTTTACTATTGAATTTATTTTCTCATGATTTTGTTGTGTCCAAACTGCATGATCCTTTTGTACAAGAAAAACCACTTGTGAGCACTAAAATATAACTTTCACTCAGCTTTTGACTCATTCCTAGCAGGATCCAGGCAAAATCCCCTTTCCTCTCTGGTGCTGCTGAGTGGGCTGTGAACTTGCCTTTCCCAGGGCTGCCAAATACAGGCTGATAGTCCCATCTTTAAAGCTGGTTAAGTGAATGCCTTTACCTAGCTGACAAAAGTATCAGGGTTTGGAAAAGTTCCAGGGCCTCCTTTGTGCTTATAGGAAACTGGGGTAGCATTTCCAGGAGAGTTCAGTGTGTTCAGTGAGTTTGGTGCAGTGCTGCAAGCTTGTATAATAGCTGATGGTTGGATCGGCTCATCACTCCACTTGAGAGAGAAGGAAGCACTCATTTCTCTGTGAGGGGATGTGTCTGTATTATATGTATGCATGCATTTGTGTGGGTGCATGTTTACTTTTCTTTAAATCCCATTAACCAAGTGTCGAGTACATCTGTGATTACTTACTTAGCAAAGTTACTATTTCTGGTGCCCCATTTTTATTCAGGTCTTGGAAAATTCACAGCATTTTTGCTGATATTTTGGAGTGTTCTTTTTCCAGGGTCTTTTTTATAAACACATATGAAATCTTCCTAGTTTATATATAAGTAGCTCTGGGGTTTGGATATTTGCCATCTTCTGTCCCTGGTATCACCCCAGGTACTCCACTCTGCTGCTTAGTGCACTGCCTAAATCTAGATATTCTTCTTGTACAAGGACAAAAATCAGAACTAGGAAGATATTTGACATTTTGTAGACCAATCTTTTTAATTTTACAAATGAGGACATTGAGGTTGCACGTGAAATAAATTGTTAAAGGATATTCAGATAGAACCTGGGCCTCTTTTCTTTCTAACATAATTGCATTTAATTTTTCTCGAATATTACAAGAAGTTGATTGAATTCTCCTTAGTATGTTCTATAAGTTTTGCCAGAGTCATGGTTGTCAAGCAACAGAGCACTAAAACTCTTTTGACTTCTCTTGAATTGTAATGTAGAAATCAGTACACTCGGGTAAACTATACCTGTTAGGATGGTCCTTAATACTCTTCATATTGATTTGTACATAGTAGGTACTCACTGTGTAATCAAGTGGGAAGGTGATTAAAGTTTTTGTTGTTGAATAAAAATATTGCCAATTGACTTGACAAATGTAAAGCCCACCTCCTGCCAAAAACAGAGAGGGTCTCAAATGTCCTTTGGGAGAGACCTTGATTGATTCAAGTATTTAGAAAGATTTTAACTAAAATACCCTGCTGAAGTCTGATTGTTCAGAAGAGGATATCCTCAAGTAACTGCTGGGCCCACTTTCCTGGGTTTCCCTAGAACACACTGGATGATTAAGAAGGTCTGTTTGGGGGTTAGTTCCAACTTTAGCTGTTTGTTGTGAGACACTGAACAAGTTATTGAGCCTTTGTAAGTCCCAGGCTTCTCATCTGCAGGATGAGGTGCTGTTGGGACAGTTGTGCTTAAGTGATTGGGAAATGCTTGACCTCAGACCTGAAATACAGAGTGCTCCTGATAAATGCTCATTCCTGTTAGACAGATTCTGTGGGAATTAAGTGATTACTATCTGCATGACCGTAGCATATTACTTACATTTTTTGCATCTCAATTCCTTTATATGTAAAATGGGGATGGTGATAGTAGTTACCTCATAAGGTTGTTGTGAATATTATATGAATGAATACACAAAAGGTGCTTAAGAGAATGTCTATTACACATGAATATATGTATGCATATGCATATACTAAAATATTAGAGATTACTCTTGCTGTGTAAAGCACATACTGCACTAACTAGTATATGGTATCAAGTGAACAGCAGCTCTTATTTAATCTTTCTTCTCTTTTAGAAGAACTGGTCTATAAAAATAAATGGTATCATTGTAGCAACATTTCTGGATCTTAAACAGTATTTGTTTTTATAAAACTATGTTATAACCCCATATTTGTAACTATTTTTATGTTAAAACTAAAATGTGTTGGCGTGTTAGTTTTCTATTACTGCTGTAACATATTATGACAAATTTAGTCATATAAAACAACATAATCTTATTATCTTACAATTCAGTAGGTTAGAAATACCATAAGGGTCTCTTATGGCTAAAATTAAGGTGTCATCCTACTGCATTCTTTTTTGGGGACTTATTTAGGTGTTGGCAGAATTCAGTTCCATGTGGTTATAGGATCCAGGTCTCCATTTCCTTGCTGACTGTCTCTGTTAGCATCTAGTGGCCTCTCTCTTGCACTTGCATGTAGCCCCTTACCTCTTAGAACCAGCTACAGGGTACCGAATCCATCCCACTACCATAGCTAAGAAATGTTCTCTGCTTTTAAGGACACATGTAATTAGATTGGAGCTACTGGGATCATCTAGGCTATTCTTCTCACCTCAAGGTCCTTAAACTTGATCATCCATGCACAAGTTCTGGGGATTCAGAGGTGGGCATCTTTGGAAGAAGGCATATTTTGAATACCACAGTTAGAATACAAACAGTTGCTCTGGCCTATGAACCTATTAATTGTTGATAGCTCAAAGTAAATGTAAGCTCCAAATTTCATTGTTCAAAAGGTGAAAAAAGCCTGAATACCTTTCTAGAAGATGTATTGATTTCTCTTTTTATTATTTTGGTTTTATGGGCCCTTAGAAACACACTTACTTGATGATTACACTTTTAGCATTATTTCTAGAACACAGTATGTCTTATTTTGTAGAAGCTTTAGATTTGTGGCATAGTATACACCCTTGCCTTGCCAAAGTCTGGCTGTTCATCATGAGACCTTTCACTTAATGATCAAGATCAAAGGTCATTATTTTTGTCACACCCTTTTCTGCAGTGGTCTCTTCAGTCATTCTATCCCCTATTTTTCCCAGAATTTAAGATTCTTCTCTTTGTTTTCTCTCCATCATTTGTTGTCTCTCAGTCATGACATGGTTTCTTTGTCCTGTGGTTTTCTACATACATGCCTGAGTCCCCTGCTGCACTGTGATGTCCTTCACAGCTAGCATTGTTCCTTAAACTGCTTTGTATCCTTAGCACCTAGTACAGTGCCTGATAAAGATAAACACATAATAAGTGTTGGTTGTAGTATTCTAGTGTGCTGGTTAGAAGACAAGTATTTGTCTAGCCTGTCACTGAACAGTTATCTATTGGCAAAAACACAGGATGTAAAACTTGAAGCCGGGGCTGAGCCATAAATAGTCACAATTCTAGTAACCTAGGCGTTTGTAATCTAATTTTTAGGGAAGTGTCAAAGTGATATGCCTTTGACAAAGTGACTTGTAAATCCATTATGAAGAGATGGATGCTAAATGCTTTATTTGAGGGAAGAGAAGCCATTGAAATGAACTTTTGTCTCCTAAATGCTTCTCCAGAGCTTCAAAACAGAGGCCAAATATTGTTTCAGCTCTTCTATCTTCAATTTCATATTGATAACACTTTCATTTCTGTAATGTGTACTTTATCAAGACTAGGATAAATAATGACAATATTAGATGCTTCTATAATGTCGATGCATATCATTTAATCCTTTTACTTGAATATTTTATATTGATTGCAATTGGCAATTTGAATAAATTTGGTTCAGGTTGCTCTCTTTAACATCAGTCCAAAGAGAATAGATCTTGTAAATCAGACAACAGAAGGATCAGTTGAGAATGACTGATGTTCACATTTCTAATTAGTTACCTAAAGAAAAACTTACATTAAAAAGTACAATGAGTATACAGATCTAGTTACAGTGCATTCTAGTATTAGTTCCAGGCTTTTAACTTTAAGGGAATGTTTCTGTCTTCCTCCTGATCTTGGTGTTTTCTTCATAGTCACAGCTTGGCATTTTCTTTAATTTTCCATATTCCAACGTAAAATTTCTGTTTCTGTCTGAGACAATTTATAGCTGATTGGTTATTAATATATTTTAAATCAAGGTTATTGAATTAATGGCTGAAAATTATGTTTCTTAATGTTTCTCAGAGTTACTAGTTTATAGTTCAAAGTCTTTGACTCTATTTTCTGTAGTTTAAGCTATTTGTGCTATTATGCAAATTTATTGAAATGCTGACATATCAATAAAAAACCTTTTAAAGCCCTAACCTTTTAAAAACCTCTTTTAAACCCACGATCAAAACTCTATGCTCTGTAAAAAGACAAATCCATATTTTATTTGTCTTCTATACCACATATATTTTAATGCTGAGTTGAAATTTACATATAATTTTCTTTGTTATAGGGCTCATGAGTTTTAAGTTTATTTTCCTTATCAATAAAATATTTCTAAGAAATATTGGATTTTGCATGCATGTTGTTTTAGTTATCTTTTGCTGTATAACACATTATTTTAAAACTTAGTGGCTTCAAACAAAAATAGATATTTATCATTTCACATTGTTTTTGTGGGTCAGGAATTAAGTAGGATCTTAATAGTTCTAGTTCAAGGTCTTTCAAGAGTTTGCTGTTAACATGTTGGCTGAGGGTACAGTCAGGTGAAGATGGACTGTCCCTGGAGAATCCTTTTCCAAATATATGGATAACAATTTAGCTGACTATTGACAGGAGACCTGATTTACCTTCTTACCTGGATTGCTGCATAGGGCTGCTTTAGTGTCCTAATGACATGATCTGGCTTCTTCCAGTGTGAATGATCTAAGGGTATAAGGAAGACCTCACAATGTCCTTTAATATCTAGCTTCAGCCACACAGGTCTGTTCTATTCAGTATGGAGACAGCTATATGAGAATGTGAATACCCATAGGTATTGGAGGCAAGTTAGCATACACCTATTCCTCTTTCTTATTCTTTAAGCCTAACTAACTGTGCAATTTAAATTTAGTTAGGCTTGAATACAAAACCCATGTCAGGTAAATTATCAGGAGCTAGTGGAACATAGGGTTATTAGTATTTGAAATGGTGAGACTGAATTCAGAATAGGAATCCAGGTCAGGAAGACAAATCCAGAAAAAGAGTAGGTATTAAACAAAACACATCTCAAGGAAAATTCCTCCTCTAATCAAAGAAGTTTGTGGGGTGAGGCAGGAAGACAGGACTCTGAGAAATAGATTCCAGAGTGGAAGGCAATAAGCACACATTGCTATTTATCCTTAGAGAGGATATTTAATCTAATGGGTTTTTCTAGATTGTGCATGTGATGATGGTGAATTGGTTCAGTAGTGTCTTACCAAATAGGCTTTAATAACATGAAACAAGGAAGACCAAGTAGGTTTTTGGAGCTAAATTAAAGATATGGTAATTCCAAATTTATAGCAGTGGTATCTCTCCATTTAGCAAGGCATAAATGAAGTTATACTAAATGTCTAAAATCTCTGTTGGAAAATGTGGTGCTTAGCAATCTACATAGCTTTTAGAATCTGATAAATTATCATTTATTGTATACCTACTGTGTGGAGTTAGATTTTTAATGACACTAATTGCTTATGTTTATTAAGCAATAGTTTATGCTTAATAGTTTATTAAGCATAGTGTTTCATGTACACTAAGGTCATTATGGAGGTTTATTCTAGTGACACAGCTAAGAGATGTTCAGAGTCAATTTACAAAAGTAATGAGCTGTGACATGAAACAAGCTTGTGTATTGGTCTCAAGTCCACCACATACTGGCTCTGGCACTTTGGGTGAGTTATTTGATCTCTCTGAGCCTTAATTTCCTCATTTGAGAAATTGGGGATTAATAGAACCTCAAAGATTTTCATGAAGGTTAGTAAGGCAATATATATAAAGCACTTAATGTACCTGGCAGTGAACACTCATTAATGTTAATTCTTATTATTTACATAAATATTTTTCCCAAAATTTAACTTCTTTATTTACTCAATAATTACTTCACTCAGTGATTTCTTTTCATATAGGTTCTTGGGTAGATAAATAAGTAAAAAAAATTGCAATGCCTATCTTCATGGTATTGTGCTTATAGCCATAAAGTAAGTACAGATATATAAAGTATTTAAGTTGGTGATAAATCCTGTAAGGAAAATAAAACTGAGAAGGATGAAAGCAAGTGGTGTATTTGGGAATGGGATGCTATTTTTAATAGAGTTATCAAGGGAATCCTCTTTGACATTTGCTCAGAGAACTGACAGAAGAGAAGAAAAGAGTTATGCAGGTATCTGGGAAGACATTCTAGGCCAAGGGTACTACAGGTGCAAAGGTCCTGAGGTGGAGGCATGTCTGGCTTGTTGATAATCATCAAGGAGTCCACTTGGTATGGAGCTAAGAGAGGGATTGATAGAGATTGCCATCTCAGAGAGGCAGTGGGTGGTCCACTCATTTAGGGTTCTGTGTGTTCTAATGAGTAGTTTGCTTTAACTCCAAGGGGATAGGAAGACATTTGAGGGTTTCAAGGAAATGAGTACATGATCTGACCTACATTTATAAGGATCACTCTAGCTATTGTTTTGAAATATATTCAGAGTTAAAATCTGATTGAAATTGTCCATGCAATAATGGTTGCTTAGACAAAGGAAGTTTTGGTGGAGGTGTTAGAAAAGAGGTGAGATTCTGTACATTATTGAAAGTGGTGTTGATAGGAATCAAGGGGAACTCCCAAGTCTGTTGGCCTGAGCAACTGGAAAGATGAAGTTATTTATTGAGTTTAGATGAGTTTGTGGGAGGAAGTCAGAGCTCTGGGACCAGAGTCTTGTTTCAGATGTGCTAAGTTTGAGAAGCATTTTACTGACATTTAAGTGGATATTGTGAGCAGAGAGTTGGGATTCTGAGTCTAGAATTCAGGGGACAGGATGGCAAGATGGAGACTTAAATTTGGAAGATTGAAGTGATTGGTTATTGAAAACTGGGTACATAGGAATGAGGAATGGCATGAGGATAAGGAAATGTTTATAGAACACAGCTTTGATTAGGAACCTCTGTTACAAGGACTAAGTATTTCAAGAGAGAGGGAGAGGTCCATTATACTCAATGTCACTAATTTTTCTTTTATTTTTTAAATTTCTTTTTCTTTTTTTCACATTTTTATTGTTGTTCAAGTACAGTTGTCTCCATTTTTGCTCCACTATTGTTTTTCATTTTAAGTATATTTTATTGATTATGCTATTATATTCATCCGAATTTTCCCCCTTGATACTCCATCAAGTATTCCCCTACCCTCCAGCAATTCCTGCACCACCACCCCACTCCTGCTTAGTTAAAGTCCATGGGAAGTACATATAAGTTCTTTGACTTCTCCATTTCCTACACTATTCTTAACATCCCCCTGTCTATTTTGTATATTCCCATTATGCTTCTGAATCGCTGTACCTTTCCCCCTCTCCCCTTCCCCCTCTCCACTGATAATCCTCTAAATGATCTCCATATCTATGATTCTGTTTCTGTTCTAGTTGTTTACTTAGTTTGTTTTTGTACTTTAGATGCAGTTGTTGATAGTTGTGTTTGTTGTCATTTTAATGTTCATAGTTTTGATCTTCTTTTTCTTAAATGAGCCTCTTTAACATTTCATGTAATAATGGCTTGGTGATGATGGACTCCTTTAGCCTTACCTTGTCTGGGAAGCACTTCATCTGCTCTTCCATTGTAAATGACAGCTTTGCTGGATAGAGTAATATTGGTTGCAGGTCCCTGTTTTCATCACTTTGAATACTTCTTGCCAGTCCCTTCTTACCTGCAAAGTTCCTTTTGAGAAATCAGCTGACAGTGTGATGGAAATTTTTCTGTAGGAAACTCTCTGCTTTTCTCTCCCTGCTTTGGAGATTCTCTCTTTCTTCTATAACTTAACTATAATAGCCTCAGCAAATTTGAGAAAGAAAAACAAAGTAGGAAAGATCTCAATACCTGACATCAAACTATATTACAAGGTCACCATAATCAAAACAGTCTGGTACTGGCATGAGAACAGACATGTATATCAATGGAACAGAATAGAGAGCCCAGAAGTAAACCCATGTCTTTATGGTCAATTAATATTTTACAAGGGGGGAAGAAGGTTAAAATTAAGTAAAAATAGCTTCTTCAACAAATGGTGTTGGGAGATCTGGACAAGTACATGCAAAAAAAAAAAAGAGAGAGAGAAAGAAACTCGACCACCAACTTACATAAACTCAAGATGGATAAAGGACTTATATATAAGGCATGACACCATGAAAGTCCTAGAGGAGAACAGGGGCAGGAAAATTTCAGATATTCCACACAGCAACATTTTTTACTAATATGTTCCCTAGAGCAAGGGACATAAAGGAAAGAATAAACAAATGGGACTATGTGAAATTAAAAAAAAATGGCTAAAGAACACATCAGCAAAATGAAAAGGGAACCAACTGTATGGGAAAATATATTTGGGAATGATACATCAAGGGTTTGAATTTCAAAATATACAAAGAACTTACATGACTCCACACCAAGAAGACAAACAACCCAATTAAAACATGGGCAAAGGACCTAAACAGATGCTTCTCCTAGGAGGACATACAGAGGGTCCAGAGACATATGAAAGGGTGCTCAGCATAACTAGCCATCAGAGAGATACAAATTAAAGCCACAATGATATGCTACTTCACACCAGTCAGAATGGCCATCATTAACAAATAACAAGTGCTGGAGAGATTGTGGAGAAAAGGAAACTGTAGCACACTGTTGGCCGGAACACAGACCAATGCAGCCACTGTGGAAAACAGTATGGAATTTCTTCCAAAAAATAAAATGGAATTGCCTTTTGACCCAGCAATTCCACTGCTGGGATTATACCCTAAAAATCCTGAAATACTGATTCAAAAGAACCTATGACACCTAATGTTCATAGCAGCATTATGTACAATAGCCAGGTGCTAGAAATAGCCTAAGTGTCTATCAGTAAATGAGTGGATCTAAAAATTGTGATTAATTTACACAATACAATACAATGCTGCAGAAAGAAGGAACTCCTACTCTTCACAATGGCATGGATGGAATTGGAGAGTATTATGCTAATTGAAATAAGCCAGTCAATGCAAGACAAATACCATATGGTCTCTCCTATAAGTGACACCTAATCAACAAAACAAACAAGTGAGCAAAATAGAACTAGAGACATAGAAATAAAGAACAAACTGACAGTGACAAGAGGGGACAGGGTAGTAGGATAAGGAAGAGCCAAATCAAGGAACATGTATAAAGGACCCGTGGACAAAGACAAAGTGAGGGAGGATTGAAAGTGGCAGGTGGGAAGTGGGTAGGGCAGGAGAATATAATGGGAAAAAATGGGGAAAACTCTAATTGTATAACAATAAAAAATTTAAAAAATGACTCTCTCTCTCTCTTTAATTTTTGACATTTTAATTATGATGTGTCTTGATGTGATTCTCTTTGGGTTTAACTCGTTTAGGACTCTCTGTGCTCCCTGGACTTGTGTGTCTATTTCTTTTGGTCAATTAGGGAAGTTTTCTTTCATTATTTTTTTTTCAAATAGATTTCCAATTTCTTGTTCTTTCTCTTCTAGGATTCCTATGATTTGGTTGTTGGCACTTTTGGAGATGTCTCAGAGTGTTCTTATACTATCCTCATTTTTTGAAATTCTTGTTTATTCTTGTTGTTCTAATTGAATGCTCATTTCTTCCTTATGTTCTAAATCATTGATTTGAATCCTGCCTTCCTTCCCTTTACTGTTGTTTCCTTGTGTATTTTTCTTTATTTCACTTAGTGTAGCTTTCACCCTTCTCTTATGTTTTTGCCATACTCAATGAGTTCTCTGAGCATCTTGATGACTCTGCATCTGATAGGTTGGCTATCTACATTTTGTTTACTTCTTTTGCTGAGGTTTTTTTCTTTTCTTTCATTTGGGCCATATTTCTTCATCTCCTCAATTTGGCAACTTCCTTGTGTTTGTTTCTGTGTATTAGGTAGAGATGCTGTCACTCCTTGTCTTAGCACACCTGTTGAATTGTATGGGGTGGAACCTTAGGTATTAGCTAAGGCAGGGCAACTGGCTTCATTGCTTTGTGACTCTGAGTTGGGAGAGAGGGGTTGGACAGAGGACAATGCCTCTGCCTTGCTTCTGGAGGTTTGCCTAATTCTAAGCCTATGCAGGCCCTTTAAACAGACTCTCCTAGGTAACTGTCAGTTTCTTCTGCTGTCCCAACCCCTACTAGTTTTTACAGGCAGAATTTGTGAGGCTTTATCTTCCTGGCACTGGAATTCTGGGTTGTGTATTCTGGCCTAGAGCTAGGACCACTTGCTCCCAAGGCATCTCTCTGTTTTTTTATCTATCACACGTGAATGTGGAACAACGCATTCCACACCAGCTGCTGCTCCTGCTCCATGTCACACTGTGTCCTCTCTGCCCCAACTCACCAACTCTGCCCCTCTTACCTGTATGGATAAATTTGACTTCCTTCATCAGTGGTTGTCAGACTTCCACACAGTTCGATTTTCTGGCAGTTGTTGATGGTGTTTGTTTTGTGATTAGTTGTGATTATTCTTGTGTTTGCACAAAAAGGCAAGCAAGTCTACCTATGCCTCCATCTTGACCCAAAGTCCTTCAATCAAGTGAGATAATAACTGAAAATTTACCATTAATATAAGGTAGCATGGTGAATTGTTGTTCCATTTGATGCTGTGCAGAAAACCATGAAAAATGCTAGATATAATATTTTAAAATCTTCTTGAATTCTCTTTGAGCTGGCAAGAAAGCAGAAAATACACAGGAGAAAAAATTGTTATGGTAATGCTCTTGAGTAGTCAATACAAGAAGGAGTCTTGGCATATAACTAGAGGAGGCTTTATATGAAAGTTCAGACATTTTGACAGAAGTAACAGGAAGGAAGACAGCCTTTCCAGGCACAGATATAGGTGGTTGGAAGATATGGTGGTGGGAATATATAGTCCTCTTCTGGTAGTTTTCCTTTTCTCAGTGACAGCTACAGTGGATCCATTAGCTGGGAGTAAAGGTGGAGGAGAGTACTGGAGTTTTGAGAAGAAAGGAGGTATAAAATAATTTCCAGGGAATATTGTAACATTGCCTTGAAGCATTAAGCACCCTCTTGAGGTTAGCAGTCATGGATTTTAAGGAGAGTGTGCCAGGGAAACTGTGTGTTTTTCTCCAGTTATATTCAGCTGCCTGGGTGCAGGTGTGGTGTAGATTTTGTCTGGTAAGTGAAAGAATGGGTAGGTAAGGAGGGGTGATTATGATGATGCACTGTGAAATCTAAGAGGGTAGGGCAAAAAGAGAGAGTAGAAGGAAGATGAGGGAAACTTAGAATTTAAAGCCTCCAGTTTTTTAAAATTTTGCTATTGATTATAATCTACCTTTTTTAATAGTTTATATTTATCTCTACCTTCCCCAGTTGCTTACATCTCATGTCTCATTCTTTGATGTTTCCATCAGATTCTGTAGCAGTTTTTTTCCAAAGCATGAAATTCATAACTGTCATTTGGATTCTGTTTTCATATTTTTCTTAGTCATTATTCATCAGTTACATTATGTGAACTTTTATTGAAAACTGTTTTTAAAAAGTCATTTCCATGTAAATATTTATAAGGAACTATTCTTCTTCAAAGTGCTACTTTTGGTTAAAGATGTTTTAGCATGTCTAAGATAAATTAAGCTTTTGACAATATAGTCAACTTTGTTATTAAGTAGATGGATGAAACTAAATATTTTAATAAAGTATTTGGCCTGAACTATTTGATTGGACCTGTGTACATTTAACCAAATTGATCTAACAAGTTGCCAGTTTTCCATTTTAATTTTAGAAAAGCCTAGAAGATGACAAAAGGCAGTCACTTTCTTTTTGCAAAGTAATATATTTATAATGGTTAACAATTTGAAATGTTATTAAAGTTAGACATGTGTGTCCATTGCTAGAGGGTTCATAGGGTTGGGAAGAGGATATGGAATATAAAAAATGTTAGGTCAAAGGTTAGTGGTCATACCTAACATAAAAGTTCAATAGCTGAAAGGATTATATTGAGATATAGTACTATAAAACTTTAATCAATGAATTTGTGTTGTACATCTTCCTGTATGTGGTGCTGTGCTAGGTGCTGGGGCTCTATTAATTAAAACAGATAAACAAAAAATAGGATTTTTCTTATTGTGGGGTTCAAAATTCAATGGTGCTAGAGTCCTTGTGGAGAAAGAATGGGAAGATTTTGGTAAGTGACTAAACCAGGGTTTTAGGGAAAGAAGGTTATGGAAGATCATACAGAAGTCTTGATCTTGAGAAGATGTTGACAACTTTTTTTAGGAAACACAAGAGGACCAGGGAAAGATGCTTTTTTAGAGGAGCATACTTTGTTGAAGGGTCCATACAGACATTTGTGTGGAAATTTCCATTGAGAATTAGGTGAAAGGGGAGAAAATATACATGATACAGCTGCAGTTTTTAGGTGGAAGGGAGGATAATTTGAGCAAGCAATAAGAAGATTGGTGGGTGAGATGAGTTACGAGTCAGGCAGTAACGAGAAGGGTGCTTATTGTTGCTGCATCTATTAAACAACCAGTACTGGTATACTTTATATGCATAGTTAATTTTAGTCTTTGAATATGAAGTTTGTATTTTCTTCCCACAGCAGATTTGAAATTATATGATAATATAACAAGAAAAAGAAGTTTATCAGGTAGCTTTAAAAATATCAGTTAAATAAAATTTACTTTCAAACATTTGAAATATGTAATAAATGTATAGACAGAAGTTTGTTTAGGGATATGTGAGCTTTTAAAGTATAACTGGATTTTTGTGTTTGGTTTACATATTTGTTTTCCTCCCTAATGTTCCTCAAATGTTCCTGGGTGATACATTTTGTGTTATCCAGGTTGATGTATTCTCAAAATCTGACCTTCCATTGGCCTGGGGAATGTCTGCTGTGCTGACCTGGTCATCTTGTTTGCATCTTTTTTCATGTTAAACTTTTAGTCTCAATGTTAATTTTGGGGGGAAGCAAAGAAGGGAAAAGAAACTAAGGACTTTTGTCTGCCTGAGACTTTGCTTTCTGGAGCCTCCCCTTCACTCACTCACAATCTTTCTTTCTTCCCTCACTTTCCACTCTCTAGCCAGTCTCCTGCCCTAAATCAGCCCCAGCAATTCTTTCCTTATTTGATTTTCCTCTTGGTCTCTTGCCCACTTGTCAGCTGGTATTTCTGTCAATGGTGTGTTCATAATGGAAATATAACAAATCCAGCCAAACTATGTGCATGCTGAAAATTCTAACTTGTAAACTTGCACATTGCTTAATCCTAAGAAGTATTGATTTTGGATCCTCTGAACTGCTTTATACCTCTAAGGGATAGTTAGAATCCATTTGGACTTTTTCAATTTGTTTCTGAAATATATTTTATAAAGTATCTATTTTGAAAATTATTTCTCTGAAGTATATTCTGGCCAAAACCACATTAATTCTAAGATAATTTTTTTTGGTTGAATAGCTGAATTTTTAAGTAACCATTTAATTTGTTTTGTTGTATCCTTAGAACATCTTTATGTTCTTCTGCTTAAAAAATTGTAACAGCTTGGTAGCATTCAACTTTGACTAGAATGTGTTTTTTACTAATGCACAAGGAAACCACTTTTTAAAAAAATATTTTATTTTATTTATTTTTTAATTGCTTTTTAACCATCTTTGAGAAAGATAGATTCTATTGGGAAAAGTAAGGTATCACTTTTCAACATGATATAAGAAACAGATTCATACCTAGTATAATCGTCTGGTACAGAATTTATTACCTGGATAGCGAGAGAGGAACATATCACACTTATTTGTTCTCATTTTCACTCCTACTTAGAGTTCTTTGAAGACTCACTTAATTTTTAGAAAACAATAGTGTTTTCTAGGACACTGAATTAAAAAAAAAAAACATGTCAAGTTTTTTTGTCCTTGGGAATTTTTCCTCCACCTTTCACATGGTGCTTTACACTGTTCATCTAAGAAGTCACTTCAACAAATTTGCTTCTTATGAGTAGCACGGTATAATTAGGCAATCACCCTTGTGTCTACGTTGACTAGGGAAAAAGGGTGACAGAGCTGCACAATGGGCTCACTATATAAAACAGTGCAAAATAAAAGCCTGAATTTACCTGTTAAAGGAAAGACAGTCACAGTTTACTGTGAAATATTAATGTATGAAAGATGAAAGTAAAAACTGTCTTTAATAGAATTTCTTTGTTAGTCTATTGGGATTAGTAGTAATTGGGTAATTGAAAAGATAAGGTAATGATAAAGATAGTCAACAGGGCAATTATTAAAAATGATACACATGTGCCTTAAACATTTTATTTTCTATTAAATATATAAATGCCCATTTACCAGTACTTTGTGATAGCCCCACCATGTTTTCTTTGATTATGATTGAACTGATTTGAGTTCCTATAGAAATCACACTCATGGTTTATGATTCCTAATTTTGGTGTCTTTAAGTGGAGACACCAAGTAGTGTCTTAAAGGATGTAAGCAATCTGAGTACTGAATCCTTCTTGATTTTCATGACATTTTCTCTCAATCTTTTATGGGACAAGAACACATATTCAAAGGAATTATTTCTATTTTTTTATTTTTTAGCCATTTGCCTTTATCAGTCAAGTTTTTTCAAATCATTCAATATATTTTTATTGAAAATAATAACTGTCCTTTGTCATTATACTTGTGATTTCTAAAATAATTAAATTGCATAATTAAAATAATAAGCACAACTTGTATAAAGAAGATTGGAGTCATGTGTTGGTCAGAGCTAAACTACACTGCTTAGAAATCTGTGAGCACATCCCAGCCACCTTGTCAGCTTCCATGTCATTCATTACATTCCTCTGTAAAACAGAAGAAATAAAAAAAAAACATAGTTGGTTAAAAGAATTATTCTGAGCCACAGATATCAGTAAAATTAAAGGAGTGATGTTTTTAATTTTAAGAAAACTTTTAATTCAGAATAGTTTTAAATTTACAGAGTATTTGCAAAGATAGTATAGGAAGTTCCTACATATCCCACACCATTTTCTCTTATTCACATTAATGCAGTACATTTGTTACAATTAACTAATATTGATACATTATTAATCAAAGTTCACTCTTTATTAGCATATCATTAGTTTTTATCTAATATTCTCTTTCTGTTCTGGGATACCATCCAGGATTCCACATTATGTTTAGTAGTTATGACTCTTTAGGCTTCTCTAGACTGACTATTTTGCAAACTTTCCTTATTTTTGATGACTCTGACCATTTTAGGAACACTGGCAAAATGTTTTTTAAAATGTTTCTCACTTTGGGTTTGTCTGACATTTTCCTCATATTTAGCCTGGGATTATAGATTTTTGTGAGGAAGATCCCAAAGGTAAAGTGCCATTTTTATTGTATCATGTGAAGGGCAGCTATCAATAATATTAATATGACTTACTACTGTTGATGTTGCCTTTGATCACCTGGCCTAGGTTTCAGGTTTCTCCTCTGGTGCATTTCTGTGATTTTTATACTTGGATGGTTTACTACACCAAAAGGGGAACATGAGCAGATAGGTAAATTCTTCCAACCATATTATCTCCATGATAAAATTGTATAGTTTGGCTTCTTAATGAGGAGTTAGTGAAGAGCTGAAAGAAGTATAATGTCATCTTGCATTCCTATGGAATTCCAGTTTTGCTATCTTGTTTCATTTTTCATGAGCTTTAGTATTTAAATGAAGTAAACACAGTCTCCAGAGATGATTGTGGGCAGTGGTTTGGAAAGAAAATGGATCACTGTGGTTGCAAAGTTGTGCTTCTGCAGTTGTATGATTCAAGATTTCAAGCTCAGACTACATATACCATTTCTTAGTTCAGTTTAATTTGAATTTGTGGTTAGTGTTTTATGACAATTAAAAATTTTTCTTGCTACTCCTGAATGTATTCAGCAAAACTGTACTTGATGATCAATTGCCTTGCAGCATATGAGTGGATGACCAATGCTGATGAAGCACTGATAAGTTCATTGCTCTATCCCCAGATCATCCCTAAGATGGAAAGTTATTTCAATATGGTGTAAATAGTTTTGTGCTATTGACCTAAGATGCAAACCACAACAGCTCATATCTCATATTTTAGAGAAATTTCACAAAATCTGAGAAAAATATTTTAATAAGCAGACTCTTACATTATGTCAATCTATTGGGGATATTTTATTAAAGTTTCTTTTAAATTTATATTTAGAGAGAGAGGAAAGAAAGGAGAGAAACATCAATGTGTGGTTGCCTCTTGTGTACCCCCCAAGTGGGGACTTGGCCTGCAACCCAGGCATGTGCCCTGACTGGGGATCGAACTGGTGACACTTTGATTCACAGCCATCACTCAATCCACTGAGCTATACCAGCCAGGGCTTATTGGGAATATTTTAAATGGAATACAGAGAGATCTCTAAAACTCAGAGACCATCTGTTGCCTTTGTGGGCCTGGAAATACCATAAGGATGTTAAATAAACTTCCTTTTACTTAAATTTCTGGGATAAGATGTGAAAATATTTCATTTTATTTTTTTTTAAGATTTTATTTATTTATTTTTTAGAGGGGGAAGGGAGGGAGAAAGAGAGAGAGAGAAACATCAATGTGCCGTTGCTGGGGGTCATGGCCTGCAACCTAGGCATGTACCCTGACTGGGAATCGAACCTGCGACACTTTGGTTTGTAGCCTACACTCAATCCACTGAGCTACACCAGCCAGGGAGCTCATTTTATTTTATTTTTAAAATTATTTTATTGTTATTCAATTACAGTTGTCTGCATTTTCCCCCCACCACTCCTCACACCCCAGCCAAACCCACCTCCCTGACTTACTTCCACCCTCCCCCTTGGTTTTGTCCAAGTGACCTATATAGTAGTTCCTGAAAACCTTTCCCTCATTGTCCCCTACCCCCTCCCCTCTGGCTATTGTTAGATTGTTCTTAATTTCAATGTCTCTGGTTATATTTTGCTTGCTTGTTCATTTTGTTGATTATGTTCCAGTTAAAGGTGAGATCATATGGTACTTGTCTTTCACCACTTGACTTACTTCACTTAGTGTAATGCTCTCCAGTTCTATCCATGCTATTGAAAAAGGTAAGAGTTCCTTCTTTCTCTCTGCTGTGTAGAAAAGGGAACCCTAGTGCACTGTTGGTGGGAATGCAGACTGGCGCAGCCACTGTGGAAAAGAATATGGAATTTCCTCAGAAAATTAAAAATGGAACTGCATTTTGACCTAGCAATTCCACTGCTGGGATTATATCTTAAGAGCCCTGAGACACCAATCCAGAAGAACCTATGCACCCCAATGTTCATAGCAGCACAATTTACAATAGCCAAGTGCTGGAAGCAACCTAAATGCCCATCAGTAAATGAATGAATCAAAAAATTATGGTACATTTTCACAATGGAAAACATTTCATTTTAGAATTGAAATTTCTTTACCTTTCCTAAATAACAATGGTGTATTAACTCTCAAAAAAGAACAGAAACAGTGGTTGTGGCAGTTTAAACTTAATTCTACATTACTCGTATGAATGTAAAATAAGGCTGGGGCTCATTCTTTTCAAGATTCTTTTCTTCTGTAGCCCAAAGACCTTTATTTTCAACTACATGTTGACCAAATATAGAATTGATGCATCTATTTCTCCAATATTTTCATGATGTAGATAGCTTCAGTGTGAACTTAACCTTGGGTTGCTAAATGATGTGAATAGCTTACTGATCATTCATATATAATCTTACTAATTCTATGTTGGTGTCTTGGTTCTCTGCCTATTGCTGGACTATTTACTGCCACTGATATGATAAGCATATAAGTATGATGCAAAACATTTTTGGGTAGAGGCAGCATGGTGCTATGAAAACAGCTTTGGAGCGGAAATCCTAAGAGCTGGCTTTATTTTCTCTCTGACACTTCTAGTTCTGTGACCCTGGGAAAGATCCTAATCTTTGATTTGTGTTTCTTGGGAAGAATGAAGGGACAATTATAACTGCCTTGTCTATGTTTAGAAAAGTGGCTTTAGGATCTAGTGCATGATAATTGTGCAAACATATTATAAATAAGACAGTACTGGACAAAGTAAAAGGAAGACTGGAATACTGCTAAGGGTTAAGGAAAAGTCTACAGGGATCCTTTCTACCTATACCATGCATGGTTAGGTACCACAGTGCCAGGTGTGGGGAGAATCTGTGCTGTTAAAAATCCATGAACCTGAAAGACAGAGAAGAGCATGAATTTGTTAGTAATACTGACAACATCTCAAAGCCCCAACCTTAAACTAATAGGCACTTCAGTGACGTCAGCATTCAGAAGTACAATTGTCTGTTTAACAAATGTCCAATGACAATAATCATGTTGATTGGCAATACACTTTAGAAATTGGAAGATGAACAACATGATTTTTAGGGTTCTTCTAGTATTTAAATTCTATGGATGACCAACTTAATCAGTTACTTAAATTGATGTAATCCATAGACTAATGGTGGAAAAATAGAAATATATGTTTTGAAATATTTTGAATAATGTGTTCATATTTAAATCACTTTGGGTTTTAAGATGAGAACATTAACATGGAACTCACTCTGTGCCAGGCATTGTTCTAAATGGTATCCTAACTCATTAGTATTCACACTAACCTTATGAGGAAGGTAAGGAAACTGAGGCACAGAGAGATGATATTATGTGATTAAGGTCAGACAGCTGGTGTTTAGGGAGGGAGAACTTTGAAAATCAGTATGATAAGTATTAAACAACAATTAAATTGGAAAGGTGTCACTAATAGGCTTATGGGAAAAAAATGCTGTCCTGACAATTGGAAAAATAGTGGAAATACAAAGGAGGATTGGCAAACACATATTGACAATCCAGTACCAGTAACTACTCAAATAGTGAAACACAGGTGATAAAGTCAGGAGAAGGGAATGCCATTTTATTGAATAAATGTCCTTGAAATTAACATTTGGAATATATTTCTCTTTAAAGTAAATATTAGATAATTCATTGCTAATATTTAAATATTTTTCAGATAATGCAATTTCTGTTATTATCATATTCAGGTGATAGACTTGATTTAAAAAAAAATCTCCTTCAGAAGAAAGACCAATGAAAGACAAAGATTAAGCAAGAGAAAAAAAAACTATTATTTTAAGAAAATTATTTGTTAAAAATTAATAGGAAAAATATTTGATCAGACTTGAGTAAATATGTTTTCTCATTGACTTCAGCACTTTAGTTGTGCCAGATGATTCAAAAATTTATGCCATAAGATTTTGACTTGAAGAAAACACTTGTGTTATGATTACACAAAAGTTACTGTTTCCATTGTTAATAATTTTTTTCCTGGTATTTGTGGATTTTAGTATTTTTTTCACATTTCAGTTTTTAAGTTTCTGCTTCTGTACTTTTCCCTGAATGTTTATGAAAAACTGCTGTAGTTATGACAGGTTGCATGATTTTTACCCCCTCTGTGCACTCAGTTTGTGTATTATTATATCACATGACATTTTAAATCAAACACTGCTAGCACGAAGCTGCCATCAGCAGCTGATGCCAAAAAACATTCATTATAACGCTTCTCAGCATGCTAGTGAGAGCACTTAATAGAAACAGATTTCCAGCCATTGTTCTTTTCTATTTTTGCATATCATACAGCAAAAAAGAATTGAAAATAAAAAGAGATTTATTAGAAAATGATGCCTTGGCAAAAAGATGTAAAACAAGTGATTCTTTGTTTGTGAAGGTCATGTGAAATCTGTACTGTGTTATAAATAACATCTCAGAGGCCTGTTCCCCTTCTCTCTTCTTTTCCCAAATGATTTTCAGGAGGCATCTTTCTTCAGTCTTTGATTACATTAAGGGACACACTATTTACACATCTGGAAATAAATATACCCTCAGCAGAAAATCATGAAATGAGATGTACTTCCTACATTTGCTTAAGAGATAGCCTGTTAATATTAAAATGTTTTCACAGCAAATGCAGTATGCATGGTAGCAACAAGGGGAATGGATGTTTTTTATTTTACTTTATTTTTTTATTGTTGTTCAATTACAGTTGTCCCCATTTTTCCCACATTACTCTCCACTGCCCTACCCACACCTCACCTCCCGCATTCAGTTCTCCCCCATGTTGTCTTTGTATGTGGGTGGAAGGCTCTCTTAAAAAGAAGACAAAATACAAATTTAATAAACAAGATTTGTCATTTTCTATTTTTGAGAGTGCTGAGTTGGCAACTATCAGCAAATTTAAGTTAATTCATTTTACAAAGTCAATGTTGGGACTAGATAGCCAACTGATGAGATGCCAGAACATGCCATGGCTAAGAAGAAAAGGCCTCAGTAGCATTTTTGGACACCTGACCTTTCACTTTCTGGAGAAAGAAACATGGACCCTATCGATTGGGGCCAGAGAGGGAGGGGTGGTTATCAGAGATGGGAAGGTGGGGTTAGCAAGGGGACTGCAATTTCCTGATTCTTTTTCTACTGCCTGTAAAACTGGAGGTGATAATCTTGCTCCCCTTCTTCACTGACTCCAGAGAGAACACTAGCAAAGGGCTGGAACTGGGCAAAGGTAATTTTCATCTCAGCTTGAATACATATCAAGTGCTCCTTAAATCCTTGGTTCCTGCACAGAGTGTTGTGACTTCAGTTTAACAGAGTGGGGCAAATGTTCCATATATCAATTGGAAAAAAATCAGTGCCATTGCTATGGTCAACTGCTTTCTGAAGAGATGCCAACTCCTTGGCTTTTACCCACCCTACGGTTGATTACATAGGTTAATTCCACATTTTGAAAACATGTATTCATATAGAGATGTTTCTTACCCTGCTGAGTCTCAAATCCATTGTTGTAGATGAAGTAATTTTTTTTGTCTGGTGTATGATGTTTTGCTAACTTTTGACTTCAAAATCACAAAGTCTTACAAAGCCATAAGGGAAAAGCTAAGAATTCATGTTTATTGAGTACTTAGTAGGTATATGAAATCCCATAGTAAATAGTTTACGCATGAAAACTCACGGCAAGGTGATGTGGATGTCTCCTTGAAAAATAGTAATCTAGTCCTATCTGTGGAAACTGTTATATTTGAAATTATAAAGGATAATAATGTGAAAGATTTACCCTCAAGAAAAATAATACATTTAAATTTCTTTCTTTGAAAAGTTCCATATTTATTTTGCTCTGGAGTGTATGTTAGGAAATATTTGACAGGTAAAATTTGACTTCTCTTAAACTTTGTAAATTTTTGTCAGTTCCTTTAAATTCACAAAAAGCAGTGCTTTTATTAATAATACAAAGCCCCATAAAACTGGGGCTTCCATTGGTGGAATATGGTCAAGCCATTTTCAGAAATTTATCAGCAAATTTCTAAGAAAATAGTTAAGAATGGGAGGGCTAGTTTAGTATTGATCCCTGCTCTATGTTAAATAATTAAATGCAAGCTAGAGGAACACATTTGCACTGGCTCTGGTCAGCTGGCCTTTTTGCAGCATTTGGGATTGGGCAAAAGGGCCCAGGGTCACAAACTAGGCTGGCTCTAAATTGTATAAATGTGAAATCAACATTAATGTGCTGATTCATTACAGTCACTCTGAAACCTTTCTCTCCTCTTTTAAGTGCTTCCAAGTTCTGTTCAAAGAAGGCTGAATTGGATTCACTTGAGCCTGCAGGAGGGGTTGTGTGGGGTCTTCTAATTCCATATCTGATGGACAAAACCAGAATATGGGAGGAGACCTGCCCAAGGACCTGTTAAATCCTCCCAAGTACACTGTAGCTATTGGTTCCTGTGCTCTGTCTTTTTTCCTGGCCTCATTCTTAGGATCACATGTTATTCAGATTATATCCTTGGAATTGTTCCCTCAGTTTCCCCAGTGTAGCTTGATAATCATGTGGGTTTCTTAGTGTAGTGGATGAAGATTATCTGGTTCTTAAACATTTTATTTCTTAACCTATTTTAATTTATGTTTATGTATTTATTTACTTACTTTGATAGATAAGAATTCTTGAGACAAGGAAGAAATAAGCTCCACTAAGTTTCCCTTAGAAACCTTCCAGACTTTTTTTCTCCCAAACTTTCTGAACATGCTAGCAAGTTCCTTCCTCTGCATTCACTGAGAAATATAAATGCAATTTCTCTCATATGAAGTTAGGGTTGAGTCCAGTGTATAAAATGACTAAGGTAGTATTTAAACTTTGTACATTTGAAAATAAGAAAATGTTTAGTTTTATTTATTTATTATTTATTTATTTTGTATTTTTGTTCAAGCACAGTTGTCTTCATTTTCACCCCAATACACCCCCACCCCACCCCACCTATCCTCATCTCCCACCCTTGAACCTATCCCTTTGGCTTTGTCCATGTGTCCTTTATGCATGCTCCTTGATGGCCCCTCCCCTATTATCCCCTATTATTCTTCTCCCCCTTCCTCTCTGGTTACTATCAGTTTGTGCAAAATACAACCAGAGACATAGAAAATGTTTAGTTTTAAATTTCAATGATAGTTTACACAGGCACAAAGAGAATTTATAAAGTTATTTTGAGTTCTTGGTAGTTAAATAATTTCAACAGTTTGCAGCTAACAAGCTAGAGAATCTATATTAATTACTCATTTTAGCAAATATATCTTTTTTTGCTTTTAGAGTCATAAATAAAATATGCAGCTTAAGTAAACATTTTGTTTAATTTTAATGTCTTCATTTTGATTTAAAAAACTGTATGTTAAAGTGAAACAAAGTAAAAAAGAGTAACTTTGTTTTCTGAAATTTTATTGTTTATGTACCACATTTGATTTCTGTAATGTTGTATGTCCCACTAAAGGACAATTATAAACTATACAGGTTTGCATAGGGCTATGAGACATATAGCTGTCACCTACATAGGGTTATTCTCTGCTGCTGATATGCCGTCTCTGAGGTACAGTTCCTCTGGCAAGAGCAGGTGACAACTGCACAGGATGAAACAATTATGTGATATAAAGAAGGGTGTGGAAGAACAAGGTACTAAAACTACTAGGTAAGGGTGACATGGTCTTGGATCTACCTCAAGGTTGTACCCCATCACTTGTTCAGATGTCATTCAAGATTACAGCTAGGTCTTGTATATGCAAAGGGACACAATGCTACATCAAGGGTGGACTCAGGGACAGCACTAGAATTTAATGGAAAAATGGAGTTAGCACCATAAAAAAGTAGATCAGGTCCAGAGACCCAAAGATGAGATGTTCCTCTGAGCCTTAAGGGTTATTGACTATTGCATCCAAAGGCTGGGCTGGGAAGGGAGCAGGTGTTACAGTTTTAATAATGTGCCGTGTGACCTATTTTACTTATTTAACTGAACTTTCTTTTGACAATTAAGTCACTTTCTAAATATCCTGAACTTAATGGGAATTACTTAACACTTTAAAACTAGCATGTTTTGGCCTCATTAGAGTCCTAGTGAAAGAGAGAGAGAAAAAAGGGGAGCCAACAAATTCACTCATGCATAAATAAGTTAGCCATGGTGTTAAGAGAACCATAAATTATTCAGCAATGGTTTATCTAATAAACATGTGTTGAGTACCCACAATGTACAGAGAACTGTTCAAAACCTGAACCTATGTTGGCAAATAAAAGGTGACCCCGAATCTGTTCCTGGGGGTCATAATAGCCTAATGCAGGGGTAAGCAAACTATAACCCATAAAGGGACCCATCAGTCCACACTGATGAACACTGTGAGTGATAGAAGTAATATTACATGATCTTTGGCCACACAGAATTGTCGTGTAAGATGCTCATGCATAAAAACAAAACATTTTACCTGGCTGGCGTAGCTCAGTGGATTGAGCGTGGGCTGTGAACCAAAGTGTCCTGGGTTCGATTCCCAGTCAGCAACCACACATTGATGTTTCTCTCTCTCTCTTTCTCCCTCCCTTCCCTCTCTAAAAATAAATAAATAAAATCTTTAAAAAAACAAAACAAAATAAAACATTTTCATAAAATATATGACTAAGTGCAACATACAGATAATAAATACTGTGGCTATTTTAGCCTTTAGTAAATACTCATAAGGAATTCAGGAGAGAGGATGTGAGCATCTGGTAAGAATGTTCAGTGATTGTCTAGGATCTTTGGTCCCTTAAGTTAAAGCATCCATTGATCAGATAGATTACTCCATCTGTAAGGTTGGAGCTTGCCCTAAACAATGAGACCTATTTTGCCATCATTCAGAGAATATTCTAGAAACCTCAGAACAACAGTTCAGGGACATTCTTTTTTGCTGTTTCTTTGCAGTTGAACCTTGCTCTATGAAGTCACCCTCTCCTTGGTCCTTGTTACCATCCTGCTACCTTGTATTACAATTTCCGCAATTACATCTCTGCTTGCCTTGAAGTATCTGCCTCAGCTTCATGCTTTGTGTAACTAGTCGTTGTAACTCTGGACAAATTACTTACTCATTCTTTGCTTGCATTTTACATTTGTAAAATGGGAATAAAAATGCTATCTACCTTATTGGAAGTTATAAGTTAAGAACATTTAGAACAGTGCCTGGAGCTTATTAGGTGCTATACAAGTATTAAAATGTATCAAAATATTATTTGGGCTAGTTTATAGAGACATGGCTTATTCATTCACTGATAAACACAGAATTTAATAACAAAAGTGTTTAAGAGTAAAATTCAGGGCAAAGATTGTGTGTATTAATTCTTAGTTCAACTTTCCAGGTTACTCAGAAGCCAGTTTTATTGTTGGTGTGATAACATGTCAAGTATTTTTTATTTTCTCTACTTTTATTTATATTTTAAAGTATATTTTATTGATTATGCTATTACAGTTGTCCCATTTTTTCCTCCCCTTTATACTCCTCCACCCTGCACCTTCCCCACCATCTACCATTCCTCCTCACCCCACCCCTCTTAGTTCATGTCCATGGGTTCTATATGTAAGTTCTTTGGCTTCTCCATTTCTTATACTATTCTTAACCTACTGCTGTCTATTTTGTACCTACCAATCATGCTTCTTATTCTCTGTACTTTTTCCTCCACTCTCTCCCTCCCCTTCCCCACTGATAACCCTCCATGTGATCTCCATTTCTGTGATTCTCTTCTTGTTCTAGTTGTTTGCTTAGTTTTTGTTTCTTAGGTTCAGTTGTTCATAGTTGTGTGTTTGTTGTCACTTTATGTTCATAGTTTTGATCTTTCTCTTTTTCTTAGATAAGTCCCTTAACATTTCATATTATAAGTGATTGGTGATGATGAACTCCTTTAACTTGACCTTATCTGGGAACCACTTTATCTGCACTTCCATTCTAAATGATAGCTTTGCTGGAGAGAGTAATCTTGGATGTAGGTCCTTGCCTTTCATTACTTTGAATACTTCTTTCCATCCACTTCTTGCCTTAAGGTTTCTTTTGAGAAGTCATCTGACAGTCTTGTGGGTACTCCGTTGTAGGTAACTCTTTCATTTCCTCTTGCTGCTTCTAAGATTCTCTCCTTATCTTTAATCTTGGGTAATTTAATTATAATGTGCCTTGGTGTGGGCTTCCTTGGATCCACTTTCTTTGGGTCTCTCTGAACTTCCTTGACTTCCTTTAAGTCTATATTCTTTGGAAGATTGGGGACATTTTCCTTCATTATTTCTCAAATAAGTTTTCAATTTCTTTCTCTTACTCTTCTCCTTCCTGCACTCCTATGATTTGAATGTTGGAACATTTAAAGTTGTCCGGGAGGTTCCTAACTCTCTCCTATTTTTTTTTTGAATTCTTGTTTTATAATTCTGCTCTGGTTGGATGTTTATTTCTTCCTTTTGTTCAAAATTATGTTTTGAGTTCTCGTTTTCTTCCCTTTGCTGTTAGTTCCCTGCATATTTTCTTTTATTTCACATTGTATAGCCTGCATTTTTTCCTTCATTTTGCGACTGAGCTCAATCATTTCTGTGAGCATCCTGATTACCATTGTTTCAAATTCTGCCTCAGATAGGTTGTCTATCTCCTCATTGCTTAGTTCTTTTCCTGGAGTTTTTATCTGTTCCTTTATTTGCGCCATATTTCTTTGTCTCAGCACACCTGTTATGTTGTAAGGGGAGGAGCCTTAGGTATTTGCCAGGACAAAGCAACCCTCTTGGCTGCGTTGTAGTGCTGTCTGTGGGGGAGAGGCCTGAGAGGGAACAATACTGCTTGGTTGGCTCTTGCCCCACTTTCTGTCATTGCTTTCACTTTACAGAAGCAGATTTTGCCTTTTCAGGTGCTGATTTGCAGGTGAGAGGGCTTGTGTATGTTCTAGGACCCCATGGGCCTGTCCAATGGACTCTCCTGTGAGACTGACAGTTTCTCCTGCCACCACAACCCCACAAATTTTTACAGTGAGAGGTTTTGAGTCTTTAGTTTCCTGGTCAGCCATCCCCTGCTTCACCTGAGTGGTCTGCCACCTTGCTGTGTGTGTCCTCAATGCCTGGCTGCCCATCTCTCCCTCTCCTACTGGTCTGTATGAATTTTTCTTTAAGTCTTTGGTTGTCAGAGTTCCATGAAGTTTGATTTTCTGGCATTTCTGGTTGTTTTTTGTTTTCAAATTGTTTGTTATACTTCTTTTGGTTGTGTGAGGAAGTAAAGTGTTTTTACCTACAATCCCAACTAACTTTTACCCTATCAATTATTAGTTCCTCCTGCTTCTAGAAAAACACATGTATAAATACATCAAAGAAAGTTACTTTTCTAGAGTTTTATTATCTCCAGAAAAACAGTTACCATTAATATATTTCATATAACACTGTGTGTGTGTGAGAGAGAGAGAGACTAAAGATCTATAAAAATTGCAATAAGAAACAATGACTATATTATTTAGGGTCTTCTGTACTAATTAGTTAGTAAGATATATCATTTAAAAATTTTAAATGGAGAACAGACACTTCTCTAAGGTAGACATACACAGGATCCAGAGACACATGAAAAGATGCTCAAAATCACTAGGTATCAGAGAGATGCAAATTAAAACCACAATGTGATACCACTGCACACCAGTCAGAATGGCCATCATAAACAAAGCAACAAATAACAAGTCTTGGAGAGGTTGCAGAGAAAAGGGGACCCTAGTGCACTGTTGGTTGGATTGCAGACTGGTACAACCACTATGGAAAACAGGATGGAATTTCCTCAGAAAACTGAAAATGGATCTGCCTTTTGACTCAGCAATTCCACTGCTGGGACTATATCCTAAGAACCCTGAAACACCAATCCAAAAAACCTATGCACCCCAATGTTCATAGCAGCATGATTTACAATAGCCACGTGTTGGAAGCTACCTAGGTGCCCATCAGTAAATGAATGGATCAAAAAACTATGGTACATTTACACAATGGAGTTCTATGCAGCAGAAAGAAAGAAGGAGCTCTTACTCTTTGCAACAGCATGGGTGGAATTGGAAAGCATTATGCTAAGCGAAATAAGCCAGGCAATGAAAGACAAATACCATATGATCTCACCTTTAACAGGAACCTAATCAACAAAACAAAGAAACAAGCAAAATATAACCAAAGACACTGAAATAGAGAATAGGCTGATAGTGTTCAGAAGGGAGAGGGGAGGGAATTTCAGGGGAATTTCAGTGGAAAAGGGGAATTTCAGAAACAAGTATAATGGACACATGGACAAAAACTAGGGGCAGGTGTAAATGGGAGGGAGGAGAGGAGGGCTGGGTGGGTGGGCTGGGATAGTAGTAAAAGATAGAAAATTGTATTTGAACAATAATTAAAACAAAATTAAAAAACTTTTAAATGGAATAAAGGAGAAAACACAAATTTACCACAGTGTTTCCTGAAGTTCCCGTGCCAGTTCTGTTTATGTAGCATCTCTCTGCCCTCATTATTTTTTGTCATAAAAACATAATGTTAAAGATCATCTAGCTATATCCACTTTATTTGCAGGTGACAGTGTCAACAATTTTTGACTATCTACTGTATTCTGGTACTTTATACACATTATTCCATTTAAAACCAACAATGATAGCACAATGTGCTTATATTATATTCATTTCACGGTGGGAAAATTGAGACTTGGGAAGGTTAAGTAACCATCCCAAGATTATACTCCTAGTGAGTGGCAGTCTTGAATTTAAGGATTAGGGAATGAAATAAATTAATGCCCTTTAATATCTCCTTTATGAGCATGAACTTTAGAGAAAAGTAATTTTGATAGCATCTTTCCAGTGTAGAATGGTTGAAGTGGATGAGTTCAGAGAAATATTTCAGTTCAAATCTTTGAAAACATTTCTATTTTCTAAGAATGTTTTGAATATAGACTAAACTTAAAAATATGAAAAAATGATGAAAAATAATTATTTTTTCAGTGTGAACTTTTGGAGGAGATATTTGATAATACTAGTCAAGTACCTCCTTCTAGTTTAGTTAATATGCATTCCCCATAATCTCATTCACATTCATCAACTTTTTAAGTCAACATGTCCCCAGATAGGTTCTATAGATATGATAGCAAAACCATTTGTTCTATTCCACTTTCTATTCTTCACTTCTTCTATTGCAGTAGAGGATTTAGCTAACCACATGTGTGTGTACATCCATAAAGACAGTATTTCCCAGGCTCCTTAGTTGTGATCATGTGATCAAATCATGATTACTAGGAGTGAAAATAGTGTGAACAATTTGTAGACCAATTGTTTAAAACAGAAAGTAATGGATGTCCATTTCCCTTCTCTCCATTGGATGGAATGTGAATGTGATGGCAGGAGCTGGAGCAGTTATATTAAGGCATTGAATGAGAGCTACCTATTGTGGATAGCAGAGCAAAACAAAGTAGATGGAGTCTGGTCCCTTCCATCTTAGAATTATAGCAGCTTGGACTGCTCATTGAAAGGGTTAAATTGCTATCTTGTTGAAGCTACTACCACTATTTTTATATAAGGCAATCCATACCCAAATTGTTTTCAGATATTAATAACTGTAATTTGAGAAAAGGGATCCATAGACAAACATATTTAGTGAATGTTTACCTACACAAGATTAGAAAGGTTTTTTTTTTCCAATTGTAGAACTTTTTAGAGCTTTTATTGTACAAGTGTTTGGCAAGAATCTTCAGGAGGTGGTATGTGGCATTCCTAATTTTTTATTACTATGAAAATAATTTTTAGCCTTTTTTTGTTGGAGAAGGTGCTTAACATTACTAGCCATCACAGAGATGCAAACTAAAACTACAATGAGACACCATCTCACACTTGTCAGAATGGCCATCATTAACAAATCTACAAACAACAAGTGCTGGAGAGGACATGGAGAAAAGAGAACCCTAGTACACTGCTGGTGGGAATGTAGACTGGTGCAGTCACTTCTGGGAAACAGTATGGAATTTCCTCAAAAAATTAAATATGGAACTGCCTTTTGATACAGCAATTCCATTGCTGGTATTTTATCCTAAGAATCCCAAAACACCAATTCTAAAGAACCTATGCACCCTGATATTCATAGCAGCATAGCAGCATAGCAGCATAGCAGTTCATATTTACAATAGCCAAGTTCTGGAAACAGTCTAAACGCCCATCAGTAAATGAGTGGACCTAAAAACTGTGGTACACTTACACAATAGAATATAACACAGCAGAAAGAAAGAAGGAACTCTTACCTTTTTTGACAGCACAGATGGAATTGGAGAGTATTATGCTAAGTGAAATAAGCCAGGTGGCAAAAGACAAATACCATATGATCTCACCTTTAAGAGAGACCTAATGGACAAAATAAACAAATAACCAAAATAGAATTAAAGGCATGGAAACAAGGAACAGACTAACAGCAACTAGATGGGGGGAGGGTAATAAGGTGGGAAAGAAGGGAAACGGTCTAGTCAAGGAAGAGATATAAATGACCCATAGACATGGAGAACAGGGTAGGGATTGACTATGAGAGTGAAGAAAAAAAGAAATTTTTTTAAAATGGGGCATTCTGTGGACTTATGTATATGGAATGCATTCTCAGAACTTGCAACTTTAGGAAGCTATTAGTAGCTGAACTTAAGGTATATGTTAAGAGTAGTACATTAAGGGTAAATGTGAGTATGAGGAAGTTTTGGTCTAAGGAGTCATTTAATTCAACATATTGTTAGGGAGCACTAAGTATTGTGGAGGTTAAGATACATTTCTTTGGAAGGAAAAGAAAATCAATGAATATTACAGGTATTCAGCTAACTAGGAGACAGCATTAGAAGGGGAAGGTTCAGATCCATGGCATCTTCTGAATTTATGTATGGGTGGGGCTTTTTGGTCATTATATGGCTAAAAGAAGGCACTGTCTTTACATTGCAAATATCTGATTTTGTTTCTTTGGTCTATTTGTGAGAGGTGCCTGGTGGAGGAAGCATAAATCCTGACCAGGTCATCCCTTGTTGCCTCCACTTGTTGGGACATATTGAGATAGCTGATGAGATATCTAGATGCACATGTGTGGCATGTTTCATGAGTTTGAAGCTGGGAGAGATGGGACATGTGGATATGTAAGTTTAGGAATCATTTTCAGTGAGAATTGAAACATGGAACACCTGTGGAATAAAGAAATGGACCAAAGATAGGATCTGGGAAATACAAACCATTTAAGGCACTTGTGGAGGAAGAAGAGCTATAGAATGAAAAGTTAGGATCAGAGTAATAGTGGGATGAATAGGAGAAACAAAGTTAAGGATTCCAAGGCTATGGCTAATGTTCTAGTACTGGGGGACAGAGGAATGACATGGGAACAAAGGGGATATTGTTAATTTGGGAAATTAGGAGGTTGTTGGTGACTGTCATGGGGTAGATCAGATCAGAGAGGTGTTATAGGGGTAAGGATTTGGTTGCTATGCTTTGAAGAATGGATGACCATGAGAACGATGAGGTAGGGCTCCAACAGTCTGGGCACATGCTTACTTTGCAGGGCTGCTGAGTAGTGTTTTCAGGGAGAGGGCCACTGAACATTTTGAAATACATAAAAGTGTTTAAGGAAGAGTGGCAGTAACACAGGACACCACTTATTGCCTTCTTAGCACACTAAGAACCTACAGTGAGGAAACTCAGTTTTTATACTACTCTGTTTACAACTAGTAAAAGAAGCGACTTACTTCTTTTTAAATCAAAACAATAATTTGATTTTACTTAGAATGCTTTTCAATTTATATTTAACTTTGAGAAGCTATTACTCTTGAGAGCTCAACATTTGGAAAAAAAATAATAGAATGCTTTCACAGAAATAGATGGAATCAGAATTCAGTCTTCCAAGCACCTTGGAATGTTCCTCTTTGTACTATTCCTTTCATGCTTGTAGATTGTTTCTATTCATTCATGTAACCTGGGTGTTAGTTCCCTTTGAAATTTACATAGAGTTGACTCAAACTCTCTACTCCATAGCAAGCTCAATGTCCTCATAATTCCTGTTATTTTCCAGGGGCTCATATGCTCATGTTCACCCTATATCTGTTTGCATATTTTTTCTGAGCTCTAGATCTCATATTAATCTCAGTTCCTGGAGCTGTTGTAGCTTCTTTGTCCCATGCATACTCAGAAAGAAAAACAAAACCATTATTCAAAGAAGACATTGGTGTGTATAATGACTTTATTGTGACTTTATTGAAGGTTTGCAGTGATAAAGGCAGTTTATCTTGTAGAACCAAACTCTGACTTGTTAATAACTGAATGCCTTGAATTCCCTGCCACTTTATTTATTTTTTTTACCAATTTCTTTTTCTGCAGGATCAAACCTGTTGCTATACACTGTCCCCTCCATTCTCACTGATGACTTGCCCACTCTCTTCTCTACATGCTTCCTCCACCCTCCAGATTATGTTAACATTTCAGAAGCAGTCATGCTATCACTGGGTTTTGCTGCTTTCACATAGAGCATTTTTTGGGCCATATTTCCCTGCTTAAAGCAGTATATCCAGGTATTTTTCTAAACAAAAACACTTGTCTGCCTTAGGGGAACTCTGGTGCCAGCTGTTAAAATAACATCTTTTTCAATCTGCTGCATAATTTTGTAAAGATAAATATGTTATTTACCCTCAGTGTCTGACATGTATGGATGTTTCTAAAATAATTATCTATTTTTCCTGTAGCATGCTGTCATAGTCAAGACTGTTATTTAAACAGAGTGAATAAAGGAAATAATAATAATTATTCAACAGGTGTAGAGCTGCACCCATAGAATGTTCAAATGAAGTTTGTGATTGTTATTTTACCCAGTAGGGACCTAGCTTCCTCTCTGATAACTGAAATTAGACACTGAGTTCAGCTTTAGGCCTGTTCCCTATGCATCACCTCCTCAAGTCTGTCTGTTTGTAGTAAGATGTTAACTGTGAACAATCAGTGTGACATGTGGGAACAGACTCTGAAGGTATCCTGTGCATTCAGCATGGAGAAAGAATGCCTGGGTATTTTTCAGTGGAGCCTAGGTATGTTTCAAATAGAGTTTCCAAAAGATTTTATTCTGAACAAAATGTTAATAACTATATTTAAAAAGCTTAGACTTTTAAACTGTGTTGTTTCCAAGAGGGGTTATTGATTGACTGAATGATTGAGGGAAGCAAGGCAGAGGGAAGAAAAAAGTGCTTACTATACACTGGCCAAGTATACCAGTTGCTTTGTGTGTGGCACTTGATTCCATCATCACAATAACACTGAGGGGCTAACATTCTTATTTTAAGAACATAAATATGGTACTAAAAGAGGTAAGTGTCTCTTCTATGGTTGCATTTAGAAAAGGATTCAACTGAGGACCAACTTGCCATGATAGTTCTGAATATTGAAATCACAATTCTCCATTATTCACATCTTGAACCTCCTAGTATTTCCATTCTTTTTCTCAAAAAATATGAGAATGGCACTTTTTAATTCCAAAAGAGGGAGAATAAGCCAACCACCATTTCTGGGGATAATAAAGCTGTTTCAATACAGGGGTGACTCACAATGTATATTTTCCTTTGTGTAATTTTTTTCTTCTACAATGGTTCATTATCCAGATGCATCAATATTCCTGTTCTTACATGCTATTTTTTAAAAGTGGGAAATAGTATAGTAATAGTAAAATAGTATAGTATAGTAAAATAGTATAGTAATAATCATGTGATCTTATTCTTTAGAGGGATGGTATACTTATATGACTCAGAGCAGGGCTCAGGAGCTCAAACTCCTGGGTTCAAATGCCCAATTCATCCTGTGTCAGCTGTGTAACCCTAGGAAAGTTTGAGGGTCCTCTTGGTACCTAAGTTTGCCCTTTTCTTTAAGATGATAACACATAATAATAGTCCTATCTCATAAAGTTCTTCTGGAGATTAAAATATGCAAATATATGGAAAGTTATTAGAACAGTGTTTGGTGTACAGTAAAGAAACAGTGTTTATTAGTATTAGTATTATGAGTTGATGAGGTGTAATAGATTATCATATAATATATAATTTATAGTTAAGACATTAAGAAAAAAACTTGGCAACTGAACTGACTATATATAACATTTACATTTAAAAAATATTTCTATTGCAGTATTATTTTAATAGCCAAAAGCTAGAAATAACCTTAATCTGAATGATAGAGAAATAGTTAAATAGGTAAACTTACATATAGCAGTAGCTACCAAAATACCATGTTTTCCAAAGAATATGTTTTCACATAAATGCATTATATGGAAAAAAGATTAAAACATTTTATAGATAATTTCCTACCTATCTATATATCAATCATCTATCTAGCTATCATCTGTTAATGCATAACATACATATACACATAATGTACTAGAAAGATATACAGCTGTATGATACCTGTCTACAATAATCTGTTGACAAATGATCATAGGTAATTTAGTTTTTCCCCAGCTTTCTCCCAAAATATTCCCAATATTTTATAGTAATAAAATACCATTGAAATAAAATTAAGAAATTAACCCAGTCATTATATACACCAAAAATATATAATACATATTGTCACATTATCTTCTCTTGTTAGAAACTTTGTGCAAAGTTACACCAGGAGGGGCTTCAGATGTGCTCCATGTTGACTTGTGGGTTCACAGTATGTTTCATCATTACACCCTAGAACAGATGGCACCAGACCTGTACTTAGCAGAATGTGAATTCTTCTTTCATGATTTCTTACTTTCAATAATTTAGCTTAAAAATTAACAAGTGAACATTTTGTTAACAGCAGAGGGGAATTTGCAGAGTAATACATACACTGGAGTTTAATGAAATATTAATATATTTTTGCATTAAGTATATATAGAGTGAAACTTACTTTTGGGGTCATATGTTTAAAATTCTGCATTCTAGAGTGTTTTTTTTCTGAAGAAATTTTTCATTTAGAGCCCATGCTCAGCCAGTCTGCTGATTAGATGCCTCGAGTTATAAAAGAATAACTTTAGAAATGGTTAGAAGCTGATATCCATATATATTGCCATTTTTCTCACTGTTATCTTACCTTACTTTTCTAGAATTTTTAACTCCTTCACTGCTCATTCTGTGATGGACACATCCTTGAGACTTAGGAGATGACTGCTAATTAGCTTGGTAATTTTGCATAAACTTTTTTTTTGCTTTCAGGCCTCCATTTCTTTCTCTCTAAAGAAAAAGCTCTTAGAACACTTAGCCTGTGACCAGAAAGCCCCTTATAACAGGCTGTAGATGTGTCATGTCTAAATGGGACTTCAGCTGCATTTTGCGTTATTTCATTAGAATTTATTTGCAGAATATGGTAATGGAGACATTTAAGGTGAATGATGGGTGGGTTCCTACTTTGACTGCAGTTCTTAAAAGGGCCCTTCAAAGACCAATGTCAGCCCAAAAGAAGTATTACCCTAAGGATCACATTTTATTGTGAGCCAATCAATTTTCAAAGTAAATTAAACAGATATGATCTCAGCTGTTTATCATTTGCAGTCTAATACAGATAATAATGACTCAGACAAGAATATGAAAGATATACATTTAAAAGTGCATGCATTACATTACATTAGTTATAGAAATGGACTAAGAATTCACTGAGTGCAGGAGAACTTTTCTGGGTTCACATTAGCAGATGCAAATGAGTCAGAAAAGTGTTTGAATAGCCAAAACATTGTTGAAAAAAAAAGGGTATTCAGCATTTGGCTTCTTCCCTTTTTCCCTTGGTGAGACATGGTAAATGATTTAGGTTATTTCCTTCTCCTGTGATTGTCTCCTGCATGAGATACTTTTGAGCAGGGTAATGGAAAGCAATAGAGCAGAGCCTGTGGCTGGCCTCCTGATCCTATCTGGAGCTCTTCCCAGTCCTATCCCTGGGGAAATGCAAGAGTGCATCTGCAGTCCTATCCCTGGGGAAATGCAAGAGTGCATCTGCAGGCTACATATTAGACTGGTGAGTTAAATTTATGAGGAATCTTCTAAATAACACCAGGGGGCATGGCATGGATCAGCATGATGTTCCTACATGTGATATAGGGCATCAAGTTCACTGTATATTCCTCCCAGAGGAGGGAAGAGAGTTTTGGACAGAAAGTTGATGGTAGGCCAGCCTCTCCTCTGTGATAATGAGTGGATGGCCTGTCCAAGTTTTGAATAACTTTCAGCTTAAACACAACTTTAGAATTAAAATAGAATATATAATGTTGGTTGTAGGTCCTTGCTTTTCATCACTTGAGTATTTCTTGCCAATCCCTTCTAGTCCGCAAAGTTTGTTTTGATAAAGCAACTGCCATTCTTAAGGGAACTCCTTTGTAGGTAACTAACTGCTTTTCTCTTTCTGATTTTAAGATTCTCTTTATCTTTAACCTTTGGTATTTTAATTATGATGTATCTTGTTGCAGGCCACTTTGTGTCCATCTTATTTGAGACTTTCGGTGTTTTCTGTATTTGCATGTCTATTTCCTTCGCCGAGTTAAGGAATTCTGCTTTTATTATTTTTTCAAATAGGTTTCCAATTTCTTGCTTTTTCTCTTCTTCTTCTGACACCATTATGATGTGAATGTTGGTACACTTGAATTTGTCTCAGAGGTTCCTTGAATTCAAAATTGATACTTCTTGGCCTCCATTAATTTTGTAAGGGTGACCATTAGCACAGATACCCATAAACATTCTATCAAATTATTCAAAGTCACATTCTCCTGTTATTAATGAAGCTAATAAGATCTTGCAACCTCCAGTTCTTTGCATAATTTACTGCCAAATTTAAAATGTCATGTTAGTAACAAAACATATCATTCATATATACATCTTATTATATAAGACATTGCTTAAGTAAAATTTTTCTAAAATCATTAAGGGCCAAACACATAGATCTCTGCAGTATTTCAGAAAAAAAGACTATGTATGCCATGAGAGTTATGTGTTTTATAAGCAACTTGAATAATGTACCAAAGGCTTTAAAACCATTCTCAAAAGGATAAAGAATTCTTTGAACTGACAGTGAACAAAGAGTTTTACAAAGCTGCAGACATTTTATTTGATGGCCTGCAGCAAATGCAATAAACTATAAGAAAGTCTTCATAGTCTAAACATGTCAGTACTTTGGTAGAGATTCTAAGAGATCTATGCTGATGTGCTTTTGATTTAGTAATAATGAACTATATTATATAACCAGAAAGCCTTCATTAGTATAAGTTGGGAGTGAAGGAAAAAGCACAAATATCAATACCTCATCTATGCAATAGTGTTCACTTCTATCATCCCATGTAATCCTCTAGACAACCTGGAGTCTCCATGTTAACAATGGAAAAAACTAAATCCAAGATTTAATAATTTCATGAAAACTATTCCATCAAGTCTGTCTCCAAAGTTCATAGTCATTCCATATCCTACAGTGCTTTTTAGTATTAGTAGATTCCATTTTCATCTTTGTACAGTAGTATGATTATCAATAAGAAGTATGTATGATGCAAGTTAAGTTTTTACTGTTTATTTCTCTTCAATTTGACAATATGTTGCTTTTATACATGAACAATCATTGATCTCATTCTTACTATCCCAGTCCTGGTCATTATTATCTGTTAGACTGCATGTAATACACAGCTGAGATCATATCTGTTCAATTCACTTTGCAAAGAAAATTTAGAACAATTGAAATTTAATACATAAAATTGTTTAAAATAATTCTTCCTTTTTATTGATTAGTCTTGGAAAAATTTTAGAGGAAGTTAAATTGGAGGCAACATAGTTTACTGGGCTAAGCAGAAGTGGAAATTGGTAAGGAAAATCTCCTTGGAAAATCCAGAATTTGGACTCACATTAAAAGACAAGGCTTTAGAAGTACCACATCTGTTTTGAAATCTAGACCTTCATCAGTCACAGAAGTAGAAGACCAAAATTCTACATCTGATTTTCTCTGCAGGAGTACCTGTGTCTATCAACCATTGGAATTATTGGCAATGACTTCAGTGGAATGCTTTCCTATCTAAATGTTTAAGCTCATCACTCTCAAATTCATGTTTACCTTCTTTACATATCAAATATTTCCAATGTTATTTTAAATCCAAAATTAGGGGGAAATTCAGTTTTAAATGAACAATTTTCAGAGATTGTGAAAAAGAAAAACCCTAATAGTTTATAGTCTAGATATAATTAAATAAATTTTTCACTAGGTAGTATGTTTTTGCATATTTTCTAATTAAAAAATACCAAGGATGAACTATTTGTAGTTTTAGAGTGACCAAAGAGAGATGTTGTTTCAAAAGGTAGATGATTGGCTTTATCAGTATATCATGGAAAGTATTATCCATAAGTTTACACCATGAAGAAAATACTTAATCTTTGTCATTTGATATGAAGATAGAAGGAAATAACTGAAAGCACTCAGGAGAAAATGCTTTAAATATATACTAAGATTCTGTTGTAGGAAACATATAATCTTGGTGTGTTCATGTTCATTTAATTATTGTGGATTTTACAGATATTTATGAGTTGAATCTTATCATCACCATTACCTAAATAATTTGTTAAATAATGATGTGTGAAAACAAACAGAACTCTCCACATTGGGCACAAAGTGTGTAGGAATGTTTCCTATACTCTGTAGCTGAGAATCATAATGAAACACAGAGGGTCACACATAATCAGGACATGGGCTAAATTAATCATTTTCAGTATTTTTTCTGCCAAGGTCTCCTTTGTGTGTGTTTGTGTTTGGACCTCTTGTTTGACAGTTTTTAATCTCTAAAAATGTCACATTCCTAAAATATTACCTATATGACTGTTAATTAGAGTCTCTGGATAAAATTAGAGAGTTTATATTTTATTCTTTATATTTATCATTTTGCTTAGCACAGTGTTCAGAAATGTAATCACATGGCTGGGGTGGCTCAGTGGATTGAGCCCTGGCCTGTGAACCAAAGGGTTGCTGGTTTACTTCACAGTCAGGGCACATGCCTGGGTTGCAGACCAGGTTTCTAGTAGGGGGTGCTTGAGAGGCAACCACACATTAATGTTTCTTCCCCTCTCTTTCTCCCTTCCTCCTTCCTCTCTAAAAATGAATAAAATAAAATAAAATAAAATCTTTAAATACAAAAGAAATCTAACCAAATGGCATCTTTGCTCCAATGAATATTATAATGGGTTTGTGTGTAGCAAATCAACAGTTCAGCTGATAAAATATTAGATCTCCAAGAAAGAAACTTGAGGCTTTAGTTGGCTTATGCAAGGTTTCACAAATAAATGTAGCATTTCTGTAGAACTGAAAAAATGTTTTTGACTCCCAGAGGTACAAGTATCCTAAGCTAAGATTTAATGTATTGAAGCAATTATATTTTTGTAGGTGTTATTGTATTAAGTACCCAAAAAGAATGTTTTCAGGAAAATATCTTATAAAGGGAATTGCAGCATGAAGTGGGATCTCCAGCATGTAGACAGGTTTGGGCAATGGCAACAATCACAGATGCCATATTCAGCATCACTCTGTGACTGGTGTTTTTCACAATTTATCATTCTTAACAAAATACTATGAAGTAAGTGTAATGTTCACCACTTTTTGTATGAGAAAACAAAGTCTGAGAAATTTGCTAATTTGCTTAAGGTCATGTGGTTAGAAGTGGTGATAACTGGACTTAGATCTAATTCACATTGCCCGGTGGCTGGATTTGGTTTTACACAAAGTTGGGAGTTATTAAAAATAAATGAGAGAACCAAGAGAGAGGAAAAGAGCAGAGAAAGAAACATTTATTTGAAAAAGTCATTAAAACTGCACCTACACAAAAAGAAGGAAAGTCGAAGAATTTTAAGATGAGCAAAGCATTTAATGTGAGGTTGACTATAAAGAAGGCATTGAGCCCTGGCTGGTGTGGCTCAGTGCATTGAGTGCCAGCCTGAGAACTAAAGGGCTGCCAATTTGATTCCGGATTAGAGCACATGCCTGGATTGCAGGCCAGGTCCCTAGTAGGGGGCATGCGAGAGGCAACTACACATTGTTGTTTCTCTCCCTCTCTTTCTCCCTCCCCTTCTCCACTGTCTAAAAATTAGTAAGTAAAATCTTTTTAAAAAGAAAGCTTTGAAAATTACTACTTTTAAAAAATAATTTTTATTGTTATTCTATTACAATTTTTTCTTTTTTCCTTTGCTCTCCTCCACCCATCACCACCTCCCTACCCCCACACACACTGCTCCCACAGTCAATTCCCACATGGTTGTCCATGTCCATGAGTCATTCATACATGTTCTTTATTCCCTTCCCCTTCTTTCTGCCATTCTCTCCCTCCCTCTCCCCTCTGGTTACTTTCAGTCCATTCCATGTTTCCATGTCTGTGGTCTATTTTGTTCATTAGCTCTACTTACAGGTGAGATCATATGGTATTTGATAATCACTAACTGGCTTATTTTACTTAGCATAATATTTTCTGGTTCCATTCATGCTGTCACAAAATGTAGGAGTTCTAGGAGTTCCTTCTTCTTCTTCTTTTTTTGCTTTGTAGTATTTCATTGTGCAAATGTACCACAGTTTTTGATCCCCTCATTTACTGATGGGCACTTAGGCTGTTTCCAGCTCTTGGCTATTGTAAATTGTGCTGCTATGAACATTGAGGTGTATAGGTTCTTTTGAATTGGTGACTTGGAATTCTTATATTCCCAGCAATGGAATTTCAAATGTCCTAAGTCAGTACACACAAAATATCTGGTACTAAAATTAAGAGATTGAGAATTTGACTAGTTTTCACTTCATTCTTCAGATCACAAAACTCACCTTTCAGCAAACACAATGTTTATTTTTATTATGTGGTATAAATGAATGCCTTCAGTCATTTTGGCAGTAGGCCATTCTGATTCTAATGAAAGGCATATCTGAACAGGTGGAGAATCTTCATTTCCTCTCAGTGAAGGCTATGCACAGAGAAGGAAATTGCATATTGTGGATTAATTCTGTCTCATGCTGCTATTTCTATTTCTCATGAATTCTATTTCCTATAAACACCATTAGGTGAAGGATCAGTTATTTGCTATTATTAACCAGGTTAGTTATATTTTATAGTGTTCCTGTCCAACAATTACTCAGCATGGGTTTGAACTACACCATATGTCCAGTGTTGCTAAAACCATGAACATCAAGAAGGCAATAAATTCACAGCTACCAACAACGGAATCTAAAAAAAAACCCCAACCAGATAACAACAACAAAAAAAGCTAAGCAAACAACTAACACAGAAACAGAATCATAGGTACGGAGATCATTTGGAGGGTTATTAGCTGGAAGAGGGAGTATGGGGGAAAAGTGCAGATTAAAAAGTGTAATTGGTAGGTACAATATAGACAGGAGGATATTGAGAATAGTAAAGGAAATGGAGAAGGCAAAGAACCTATATGCATGACCCATGGGCATGAACTAAGGAGGGGACTGCTGGAGGGAAGGGGGTACTGGGCAGAGGTGGGCAAAGGGTGAAAATGTGGGATAACTGTAATAACATAATCAATAAAAAATATACTAAAGAAAAAAATGATAATACAATGTAGTCCCTTCAGCTAAGGGAAAAGGAAGTCTGTCTTTTTCCAAGGACAGACATTGGATTTAGCTCCCATGTCACTGGTTTTTTATTTGTCTCATGACAGGGTCAACGGTATGATTTGTACAATGACAAGTTAATCTGTTTTACTTTTTAAAGTGTACTTCTTTGCCTTCATATATTTTTATTAAGTCAAAATCGATGTAAAACTAGGGTATAAAGTCTTTCGGATGAATATTCCCCCTTATTTTAAAACAAGTATAGTGGTTGAGAGTGTAGGGTCCCTCGTCAGTATGACATACCTCAAGTTCTGGCTGTACCACTCAATATCAGTGTGACTTTAGGCTTGTTATTTAACATTTCTGTTCCTTAGGTTTCACATCTCTAAAATGTGAATAATGACAATGACTATGTCTTCCTCTGCATAGTTTTGTGTGCATGTGCTTTTGTGTAAAGTAAATGGGTTAACACAAGAGAAATTATTTAGAATAGTACTTTGTGTGTAGTAACCATTCAAGAAATGTTAGCTATTATTACTAATGCTAATATTTTTAATATGTACACAGGGATATTTGCTATGTATCTAGTTTGTACCAAACACCAGGCTCACAATGATAAAAAAGTTATAGACAAGTTCTCTGCTGTTTTAGAGCTTACATTTACCACATTCATCACGTGTGGCCATAATTCACCACATGTTTATTGAGCACACAGACATTGTGCTAATTATTGGATGTTTCAAATTTTCATCCAGTAGGTAAAGTGGACACATTAGACCTGTTATGATACAATGTGGTAATGATTTCAGTGAATGTGAATTAACGGCATCACTACTCACAGAAACTCACTTGTCTGAGGGTCTCCCCAAGAGATGATAATTTTATTGAAGCTTCAAATGATAGGTGGGAGTCTGTCATGTTAAGAAACAGTCAGAAATGCATTTTGGGTGAGAACAGAGGCACATGACCAGAAATTATGGATGTTCATCATGTATATTGGAAAAAGTATGTTAACTGGTGTGACTATAATGTATCTAGCAAATGGACAAGAGTGAGAAATAGACAAGTGTGTTTGGTACTATTCTAATGTCTTAGAATGCAGTATTTCGTGATTTATTTGTTCCCTTATCATCTATTTTTAGCAAAATTGACTGTACTCTCTTTTGTGCTTTTTGACATATAAAAAATGTTGGCTGACCTAACCAGTTTCTTGTAGTAGTTTGCTTAATATTCTCATATATGAATTTGAGTAACAATTTCTTGATTATTAACTTAATATCATTTTTGCCTGCCTTAGGAAATGAGAGAAGTATTAAGTTTATATTTTATTTTGCTTTCAGATTTTAGTGTTTATATGATGATGTTTACATTATGAAGGATTATAATATTTGAATTCTGTTCTGTAACCATAATTCCCATATTTACTTAGATCTATTTTTAAATTTATATTGATTTAGCACTAATACTTTATATAGTCCACATCTTGATTTATCACTTGGTTGGAAATATGTGTGTGTCATATATGGTATTTATATGTATGATATATACATTTTTAAAGAATTGACAATAGATTTGTTATGTCCTGAATGTTTAAATATTATTTTTTATTGTTGTTCAAGTATAGTTGTCCCCACTTTTCCCCCACCAATTCCCTCCACTCCAGCTATCCCCACTTCTCCCCTTTGATCCTACCTCCCTTTGGTTTTGTTCATGTGTCCTTTATACATGTTCCTGAAAACCCTTCTCCTTTTCCCCTCATTATCCCCTCCCATCTCCCTCTGGTTACTGTCAGTTATTTTTGTGTGTGTGTCTATTTACTGACACAAAATCATATCTGGATATAAAATTTGGGAATCATATTTTTTTCTGTTAGAATTTTGTAGGTATTTCTTCATTGTATTTCATTTTGAAAGTTGGTATGGAAATGCCCTGTGTGAAATACTGCTATTTTGCTCTTCCTGCATTACACTGTGCTAAGTATAATGACAGGTGTTGGAGGCACAAGGATAGAAAAATCTCAGGCTCTTTCATTGAGAAGTGCCAAGACTAGAGTGTGGTTGAGTTCAAAATTAGTTTTCTGGTTTACAGCCATCATTTTAACTCAATAGTTTTGAGTTTGTCTTTTGCCATGAGGTAGTAACTTTACCAGAACACTAAATGTTAACATTTATGCATAATTCATTGTAAATATAAACATGCTTGTTTAATTTCAAGTCATCTTTTATTTTAAGAATGACTTCTTCAGTTAAATCTTAAATTTTTTTCTGTTCCAGTGTTTTTTTCAGGAATATCCGTTTTGTACATTTGAGGGTTTTTATCTTACAGAGCTATTGTTTTTCTCTTCAATGAGCTTATACTTTTATTCCTGTCTTGTGAGATGTGCTTTTAAGGCCTGCCCTTAAAGTTTCTTACTGCTTTAACAACATATATTCTACTCTTTGCTGTTTCAAATGTAGATATCATATGAAAAATGTCTGTACAGATATTTTCAATTTTCTTTCCTGAAATTGGTCAATTCATTCTTTATGTTTGTTTATTACCTTTGACTTTACTTTTTAATCTTTTTCACATTTTTAAAAAAATTGTCCAGAATCCACATTCTTTAAGAATATCATCTTATTTAAATTTGCTTCTGCTTATTGTGGGCAATTCTTTTCTGAAATGTAAAATGTTTGTCATCTTTGGTATTTGGTATTCTCTCTCTCTCTCTCTCTCTCTCTCTCTCTCTGTCTCTCTGTCTCTCCTATATTCTCTTTGGAATGAGCACATCACCCACATAGAACTTTGGGCTTCCTGTTATTGAACATTTAAATCACACTTTTTTTATTTTGTAATTTAATGCTTATCATTCATTTGCTTAATATGGTCTAGGAAAGGGTAATCCTTTCTCTTCTGTCCTCCCAGCTCCATATTGATCAGTTTCTTGATGATAGGAGTTTTAATGGGAAGAAACCTCATTGGCCAATGTGTATAATCCATCTTTAGTCCAGCCCTTTTTGTTGTTTTGGAAGGTGGAAGTTGATCCTAGTCTTTTTCAACAACAGTAAATAATCACTAATTAGGCCTTTCTTGAACTTGTGACTTATAATTGACTTTTAAGTAATCATCATCTTGATCAAGATCTAGAAAAATATGAGGACTCTGATCAAGATGGAGGGGTAGGTAGATACACTTTGCCTCCCTGCACACCTTTCTGTGATCAAGAAAGACAACAAAAAATTAAAAACAAAAACAACAAGAACTGCCTAAAATCGAACTGTATGGAGGTCCAACAACTAAGGGTTAAAAAAACATTCATCCAGACTAATAGGAGACTGGCAGATGAGGTAGAGAGGACATGAGGCAAGGCAGCAGCTGGAGGACTGGGCAGGCAAGGCAGTGGATGGTGGTCCCATATTTGCATGTGGATAATCTGAGAGGAACAACTAGGAAGTGAGACAGACTGTCAAATCCAGGGTTCCAGCATGGTAAAACAAAGCCTCAAAACCTCTGGCTGTAAAAGCCAGTGTGAGTGGCAGTGGTGGGAGAAACTCTCAGCATCATGGGAGAGTTTGTTGGAGAGACACAGAGGGTCCTAGAATGCACACAAACCCACCCACCCAGCAATCAGCACCAGAAGGGCTCAATTTGTTTGGGGGTAGAGGGGAAAGTGAGTGAAAGCAAGCCAAGAGTTGAGCAAGCAGCAGCATTGTTTCCTCTCTGATCCCTCCCTCATGTATAGCACCATGATGGAGCAACCTGGGTTGCCCATCCTGGTGAATACCTAAGGCTCTGCCCCTTACTGTATAATAAGTGCCCGAGACAAAGACATATGGCCCAAATGAAGCAACAGATCAAAACTTCAGAAAAATACCTAAGCAAAAAGAGATAGCCAATCTATCAGATGCACAGTTCAAAACACTGGTAATCAGGATGCTCACATAAATGGTTGAGTATGGTCGAAAAATAGAAGAAAAAGTGGAGTCTGTGAAAAGTGAAATAAAGCAAAATATACAGGGAACCAACAGTGAAGGGAAGGAAACTGGGACTCAAGTCAAGGATTTGAACCAGAAGGAATAAATAAACATTAACCATCAAAGAATGAAGAAATAAGAATTCAAAAACATGAGGAGAGGCTTAACAGAACTCTGGTACAACTTTAAACATTCCAACATCCAGAAGGAGAAGAACAAGAGCAGGATATTCAAAACTCATTTCAACAAATAGTTAATAGTCCCCAGTCCAGCAAAGGAAATAGACTTCCAGGAAGTCCAGGAAGCCCAGAGAGTCCCAAAGAAGTTGGAACTAAGGAGGAACACACCAAAGCACATCATAATTACATTAGCCAAGATTAAAGATAAGGACAGAATCTTAAAAGCAGCAAGAGAAAAGTAGACAGTTACCTACGAAGGAGTTCCCATAAGACTGTCAGTTGACTTCTCAAAAGAAATCTTGCAGACAAGAAGAGGCTGGAAAGAAGTACTTGAAGTCATCAAAGATAAAGATCTACATCCGCCCTGGCTGGCGTAGCTCGGTGGATTGAGTGCAGGCTGTGAACCAAAGTGTCGCAGGTTTGATTCCCAGTCAGGGTACATGCCTGGGTTGCAGGCCATGACCCCCAGCAACCGCACACTGATGTTTCTCTCTCTCTCTCTCTATCTCCCTCTTTTCCCTCTCTAAAAATAAATTTAAAAAATTAAAAAAAAAAAGATCTACATCCAAGATTACTCTATCCAGCAAAGCTTTCATTTAGAATGGAAGGGTAGATAAAGTGTTTCTCAGATAAGGTAAAGTTAAAGGAGTTCATCATCACCAAGCCTTTATAATATGATATGTCAAAGGGGTTATCTAAAAAAAAAGAATATCAAAATTATGAACAGTAAAATGACAACAAACTGACAACTATTAACAGTTGAACCTAAAACAAAAACAAAAACAAACTAAGCAAACAACTAGAATAGGAACAGAATCACAGAAATGGAGGTCACGTGGAGAGTTATCAGTGGGAAAGGGGTGAGGTGAAGATGGGGAAAAGGTATGGGGAATAAGAAGCATAAATGTTAGGTACAAAATAGACAGGGGGAGGTTAAGAATCGTATAGGAAATGGAGAAGTGAAAGAATTTACATGTACAACCCATGGACATGAACTAAACAGGGTGGGTAATGCTGGCAGGAGGGAGGTGCAGGATGAAGGGTGATAAAAGGCAGAAAAAAACTGGGACAACTGTAATAGTATAATCAATAAAATATACTTTTAAAAAGATCTAGAAAAATATGAATTGTCCACTAGTTATTCTCTCATTTTATCCCAATTCTACTGTATTTTTTAATAGTCATCTTAGTTTTTCTTGCAGGGTTGTTACAGCTTCCTAATTATGTTGCAATTACAATCACATCTTATTTTTGTTTGTATAAATTTTTGTCAATGTGGGGACTAAACAAACATTTTTGTTTGTATATATTCCCAGAAATCCTCATTAGTATTCTTTTTTAAAAAAGACAGTTGAAGTAGTTGTATTGATTTAAAACTTTTCCTCTCTTTCTCTCTCTACACACTCACACACATTTCAAATCAACTAATAAATCAAAATAATGAAGGATTAGTGTGGAGTCAATATAAATTAAAAATTAGATCTAAGAATATTGTAATATGTTTATACATATATTTCTTAGGGGCAAATATATTATACATATATATTTTTTCTGGTTCAATTAACCAGTTGTAGTTCTTTTATTTATTTGCTTAATGTTTATTAGCTTTAAGGATAAAAATTCTTATCAGAGTATTTTGTGAGGATCAACTAGAATAAGATGTGAAAGTTTTGAATGCTGTCAATTCTAATGCATGTTTCAGATACAATCAATATTTATATTACATATGGAAACCTTTTCCATTTTACATATGGAAAAAGTCCAAGTCATGGCTTACAGAGACAATGATAGATTTTCTTTTTGCTTGTTTGGTTTCCAGATAAGCTCCTATTTTTTTTACTAAGCATTATGAACAAAAGTACATACCAACATGTTAGTGCTTTTAGTTATTCTCCATTTAACCTCACCTTCCTCTGTGTTTGCTGAGAGAAACAATTCTGTTTCTGAACAGTAGCAATGCATAAATGCTGAAGGAGAGAACTGACACAGTTTTGGGGAATTTGTACCAGAAAGAGCCAGTATTTGTTTACAGGGAAAAAAAATAGAGAAATACAGTATAATGAAGACTTCCTTTTGCAGGGAGACTTTGAGAATGGGAGAGAAAGAGAGAAAAGGCCTTTAAAGTTGTTTTAGGTTGTGAATTTGACTTTTTGATGTTTTCAAAAGATACAAGTAAATATTATAAACGGTTTTAATTACTTTGTGGTGAGGGATTTTTTGTGTGTGTGATTCTGAAAGAATGTCTTAGAGTTTATGCAGGATGCCTTGACTTTTCTCCTCCTATCTACTCTCATTTCTTCATCCCGCCCTGGGAGACTGATACTGACTTTTGATGAATGGAGACATTAGCAAGCAACTTGCAAAAGAGAGAAGAGTGACAGTGAAAAATTCTTCTGTATACTCTCTTCCTGAAGGGTCATTGTGGGTCAGCTGTGTACCTTGACCAAGGTCACAAGTTCTGTGAAGGGCTTCTTTGACTCCAAGTTTGAATAATCATTCACTGCCTTACCCTTTGGCCTGCATGTGTTGTCCCTGGCCCCCATCTTCAGCTCCAGGGTACATAACTATCCTTTGTGGTTTTTATAAAACCTGCCCAGACTCATAAATAATTCCCTTATAACCCCCTTCACGAATTACCCAATTTAAGTATAATTTTGTGCTGGAACCTTGAATGATATGGGGCCATTTGAAGCCCTTAGACTTATTTGGTTTATATAACTTCCCCCCAAAACTGCAATTATCTTCTGGAGGGTGGTCCCCTTATAGTACAGGCTTCTTCCACTAAGTGAGTGTTATAGGAACCCATCTGTATCAGTGTACCACCTGGCATTGTCATGAGAGTCTCCATTTGGTTTCATTGACTTTTTTTGAAAATAGCACATTTGCCTGTTTCATGATGGGTAACTTTTCTAGTGCACCTGCCCACACCGTGCTGAGTGTTCAACAGTTTTTGACCAAAAACAGCGTGACTGCTATGCCCCACCCTCCTGATTCATCTGATCTCGCACCAAGCACATTTTTTTGTTTCCTTGAATAAAAAGTCTTCAAAGAGAAATGGTTTGCTGTTGTGGAAGAAGTGAAACAAAAAATGGCAGAAGCACTTAAAAGGCATCAAAATCAATGAGTTCCAAAACTGTTTTGAGCAGTGGAAAAAGCATCTCAACAAGTGTATTTGCATCAAATGGAGAGTACTTTGAAGGGGACTGAAGTTTAAACATGTAAGAATACATACACACATTTTTATAAATAAATTCAGGGTTGTTTTGGGTCCCCCTCATATTTTCATAGTGTGTAGAATTCCCTTAGGAGAAACACAGATGGTGTGGTGGCCATATAGCTCAATCATTTGAAATGGGCAAAACATTTATTTTGGGCCAGCTTTTATGTTTTAAACGGGAGCCTCCATAATATTATTTCATCAAGATAGAAAACTAGAAGTATGCCTCAGTGTCAATCATAGATGCTACTTTTAGGGAAAGAGAAGAAATGATGTAAACCTTTTGAGCATCAATTTTGTGTTGGCATCAGTGCTCAACATTTCTTTATCCTATGTAATCCTAGTAAGAGTCTTATAAGAAAGTTATTTTATTCCTCTATTTCATAGATGACTATAATGAAGGTTAGACAGTCATAAGTTGCTTGTCCAATATCTTAGAACTGCTAAATGGCAGAGCTATGATTCAGACAATTTTGATCTCAATTCTCCAAAAGTTGGTTCCCCTAACTGACTGTACCTCAGAAGTACATAGGGAGCTCTCTGAAAAGTCCAGATTGCTAGGACTACCTTGGATCTGCTGAAAAAACTGTAGGGGTTATATGGATATATTTTTGTAAGAGAAATAAGGTATATATGCACTATATGTATATATCTGCAACTGTATTCTTATAAGCACATATATATAAGTACACATATATGTATATGTGTGCATGTGTATATGTATGTGTATGTGTGCATATGTGTGTATATATGTACATAGATATTCTTATAAGCATCCATAGAACCCAAGAGATTCTTATATGCAGCCAAATTTTGAATGTCTTGGCCAAAGCTTCTGGTTTGTTCTGCTCTTAAATTATAATAAGTTTTAATTTCTTTATTTTTTTAATTTGAGCTTTCTGTTATCACCTTAAACAGAACCATATACCAGACAATAAATTATTTCACCATGTAAGAGATTTTACTGTAATTTCCCTCTGAGCCACTTTTAAAAAATTCTTAATTTTAGCAATAATTTATGAATTAAAGACAATATTATATCTCAAAGCACTTTACTAGAAACATTTTTGTTTCCACTAATTTATTATCTAAAAAACAGAATGCTATTCAGATGCCACAGAAATATACTGAGTCTAAATTATCAATACTTGTAAGGTAAAAAAATAAGTTGTTAGTTATGTTTTAATAAAAGTTCACATAAAATGAAAATATTGGCATTTGTTAATCTCATAATCTTTCCATATAATCTTCACACACAGTACATATCTTCATTGTAAATGCTTCTTATTTTTAATTAATTAATTAACTAATTAACTGATTTAGTGAAAAAGAAAACACAATCTATAAACCCTTAGCCCTTGGGACTGAACCTTAGCTCTTTTCATCAAATCATACCAAGTAATTTTTCACTGTTTATGCTTCATTGCCCCATCTTTAGAATGAAGATAAGTTCACCTTACTTAGTATCAAAGGGATATCTATTGAATCTATTGATATCTATTTCTACTTAGAAATAAATCACTGATTACTAAAAGGATATGGAATGAAAACATAGATGAAGTACAGGTAAAATGAAGTAGATGCTCATAAAGAGTCCAAATGCCAATGAAAATGTATTATTTCAGTGTGCTTCACATCTAACATGTGCCTACCACTTAGTAGGTGCTAAAATTTGGCCAAAATTGGCTATATTGGATCATTTTTACATGATATAATAAAATAGGGCATAAAACCCTCTCAGATTTATGTATACATAAAAAAGTATCATAAGTAAACCCCTGTGCTAGGAATTGTAGGAAGACTATCAAAATAAACAACTGCTTACCTGGACACAGTAAGGTTGAAGGATTCTCAGCAAAAAGGGTTATAGTACAATTTCCATAATATGTCTTGTAGGAACAGATTGAGAAAAGAAAAAGAAGTAAAACTTTTTTTGTTTAATCACTTGAAAAGGAAGTCTAAGTAATACTAGGTAGAAAATAATGACTTTGACATTTTGTTTCTATTTTAGATGGCAAATAACTGCTTCTGAAAAGTTTTAGTGTGTTTAACCTAAATATTTCATCTCAAACATTTTATCATTCACTTGTTTAATGTAAAAACTTTAAAATGTTTTATCTTAAGCATTTAAAATATTAAAAACACTGCAAGTATATCTTGCACTCTCTATGAGCAGCAGTTTTTCCCAACTTTGTGGTACTGAAGATAAGCATCTGCTTATAATCTAATTTATTTGTCCAGTGGAATTTACCCAGGCCTCATCCACAGCTGATATTCAGTGAACACATGAAACAACTACTTCTAGGGATAATCAGGCAGCTAGCTTAGCTAAACACCAGGGGACTGAAATTGACATCAAGCCTCCATGACTCCTAGTACCATTCACTAGTCAAGCTGTTCATCTCATCTGTGAATTATTATGTGGATGATCACACCAAAGAAGCCATGGACAGAAAGACTCTTCCAGATGTCCAACCCAAAAAAACCTGTTAGTTGGCCTCTAACTATTTCTATTTTTAAGGTAATACTCTCTTTTTTATTTTGAAGTTCAATAGGGAAAATCATTTTGTCTCTAAAGCATTATGAAAATCCTTGAAAATCAACTAAGGGTAATTTTTGAATTCTAGGAATATGCTTTCTTTGTGTGTGATGTGTTTATAGAAAATGTTGCAAACTCAAAGCTGATAGTTACCCTTGTTATTAAGGAACCATTTAGTTTTCATTTTTGAGATCTGCTGTCATCTTCCTTTCTCAGTTTGGGAAAAAGAGGGGAGTTCAATGGGTTATTTTTGGAATTTGAAAGACATACACTGATGAGCTATAATTACATGATGGTATCTTGGGAGCTGTTCTTTGGATGCCATTTCCAGCTAATATTCTTTAAAAATGTTATGTTCATATTGGTTTTCATTTTTCCGATTCCTTTATAACTGATTATACTTCTGTTGGTTTAAATATATTAACGATTTTTCTGTACAACTTAAAGCCAAGCTGAAGTTGTTAAACCACTCAAGAAGCTAAGGGTAAAGCCCCTTAAATATTTCTCAAAATCCTCTACTTGCCTCATGCAGGACTTTTGCTTCATTTTTGGTGTTTACTTGTTATATTGTAAGACTATTCCAATGGATGGATCTTACTAGGATTCATTTGTTCTTTTCCTGAGGGGTAATGCCATTTTTCTCAGATACTGATCTAAAATATAATTATATGAATTTTATTTGTAAAAACAGTCTAAATTATCCAATAGTCATATACTTTTGTGTGACTTTTATGAACACAGTCTCTGCCTCTGAGTATCTGACAATGTATTGGAAGAGACACATAGAAAAAAGAGAATTCCAGTAGAAGGTACTATGGGAGCACCCAGGAAGGGCCTCTCACTTCTTTTGCGGAGTTAGGAAAGGCTTCTTGGGGAAGTAACTTCTCTGCAGAGACATGGAATAAAATAAAAGTTATTCAGAGATGGGGCATAGGGCAAGGAAGAGCACTGTAAGCAGAGGGATCAGCACATCTAATCATAAGACAATGAGAAAGGACAGAATGCTCTGGGGATACTGCAAGTCACTGGGTAAGAGCTAGACTATTTAGAATGTGTTTAAATATGGCCAGTTATTTACTTCTCAGCTCTGGTGTTCATTTTACTTCTTGGCAATGAACATTAGTCAGTGTGGAAAAAGGGAAAATATTTTTATCTTTACTTGCCCTATTAGTATGCTACAGTGAATTGGAGAAGAGAGACAACTGAATGTTTGCAGAGGGAATGAAAACATACATTGTTGGTGAAACTCCCTTTGGAACTATCATTAGAGCCTAATACAAAGTAGCTCAGGGCAACCCAGCAAACTGCAGTAGGGCAATCACAATGTCTATTAGGATATCACTTTTCTCTACACTTACTTAATCTTCATTTGATACTCAAATTTTGTTTTCCAGAAAGTGTGGTTGGGTTACCATGCTCTATGGTGACCCAATTTATTTTGTACTTGATATTTAGTTTTTACTTGAGATATAAATAACTGAGGATTTGAGTGTCAATTACACATGTACAAGGTAATTAGGCTTCAACTGCTGTCTTAAAAATAATTTGCCTAAACTTATTCTCTTCTCTGCTTTCCTCTCCTGGCTCTTCCCTCTCTTCTTTCCTTCTTTCTCTTCCCTCCTCCTCCTCCTCTTCCCTTTCATTCTTCCTCACCACCTCTGTCTTCCTCCTCTCTTCTTTTTCCTTCCAACTCCTCCCTCTCCTTTCTCTCCTTTTTCTTTTCCTCCTCCTCCCCTTCCTTCCTTCCTTCCTTCCTTCCTTCCTTCCTTCCTTCCTTCCTTCTTTCCTTCCTTCCTTCCTTCCTTCCTTTTCTTTCTTCTTTCTTTTCTTCCCTTCCTTCCTTCCTTCCTTCCTTCCTTCCTTCCTTCCTTCCTTCCTTCCTTCCTTCCTTCCTTCTTCTTCCTCTCCCTCTTTCTTCTTCCTCCTCCTCTTCTCCTTCTTCTCCTCCTTCTCCTTTTTCTCCTTCTCCTTCTTCTCTCTCTCTCTCTCTCTCACCTCACCACCCAGTGAAGGAAGATGAAGGGCTTCTCTAGTGATGTTCTCACATTTAGTCAATTTGTAAATTATTGAGCCCCTGAAAAGGATCAGGCAGAGAGTTATCCATGCAGAGAGGGTGAAGCATAGTTCCCTCTGCCTGGTGAGGTCTAAGGAGGAAGCCACTACATTGATATTATTAAAAGATGCAGAAAAAAATGTTCCTGATTTTCTTTAAGAGCAAAGACATAACGCAGTGGGGCCCAATAGAAATGTCATTGAAATAAGAGGCAGGCTCCTAGTCCTGGCTCTGGCACAAACTAGCTATATGGCATCTTGAATGAGTTGTTTTATTTGTAAAATATAATATTTGTATAAGATATTCAGTGCTTTATCTGTAAATTCAAGTTTCATTTTTTGTTCATTTATTCATTCATTTATAAACAGGTATTTTTGGAGAAGCTAGACTGTTCCAGGAGCTATGTTAGGTCTGGGGATTGTGAAGTAAGAAAAGCTCTACCTTCAAAGAGTTGGGTTGGAAAATATGGCCTCCACAGGAACAGTACATCTGGAGATGAGCAAATATATATCAATAATGGGATGGGATATATACTATGAGAGTGGTGTACACAGGTTGCTACAAATATAAGGAAGGGCCCTGGCTGGTGTAGCTCAGTGGATTGAGCGCTGGCTGTGAATCAAAGTGTCGCAGGTTCGATTACCAGCCAGGGCACATGCCTGGGTTGCAGGCCATGACCCCTAGCAACTGCACATTGATGTTTCTCTCTCTCTCTATCTCCCTCCCTTCCCTCTCTAAAAATGAATAAATAAAATCTTAAAAAAAAAAAAAAAAAACAAGGAAGGGTGTTATCTAACAGAGACTGGAACATTGAGGCCATAGGGATTTTTTTGTTTTTACAAAGGAAGCTGTGCTACATGAGCCTACAATGATTCATTAAAGTTATCTAGGTAGAGGTGGAAAAATTGTGCTTATAAAGGGATGTATGGTACACTCAGGAATTGTGAGTATTCAGTCTGTCTGTAAAGAGTATGTGTGTTGATGAGTGGTGGTATGAACCTGGAGAGCTGGGCTAAAGTCAGATCCCTAGGCAGGCCAAGCATATCATGCTTTGGATTTTATCTGGAGAATGTTGGGGGACTACTAGAACCTTCCAAAGGTGGGATGAGATAATTACATATCCATTTCATGACAATATCTTTGTGCCTTGGAGGTGACATTTATTAAATGAACAGATGAAAGAGGAAAATGGTTTCTAACTTTCAGATCATGTTCTGTTTTGAGAATATTAAAATTATCTCCAGAAAAATAAATTTATAGTAAACCTATAGTGGTGTAGTTATAGGAGGTACCTATAAATCTCACCCATACATCACAGGTGGTTAAACTCCAAGCGTTAACACTTTACATTTAGTTTTCTTATTAGTTTTACTTGAATAGAATTTTACCCAAACCTGCTTAACTGATCATAAGATTTTTACATTATCATTCACACCCTCCATCCACTTAATGAAACCAAGAGCACATGTCTCACAAGTTCATGTGTAATTCCTCTGACATTATCCACAGCATAAAACAGATGGAATAAATAATTTACTTAGATAGCTGTCACTTTAGCAGCTCAGGCTTAGGGCATGCTGGAGTCATTAATCTGCTGCCATATGCTGTCATATTCTTCACAAATGCTCCTATGCCTCTGAAGGAAGGTACAAGGGGGTAGGAGAAGGCTACAGAAGTAGGGATTTGACAAGCAGTTGGCAAGCTGTTAGAGCCCTAGGCTAGTAGGCCAGTGTTTAGGGTAAGAGTACAGTTCCAAGCGGCAGCTAAGACAAAGTAACTGAGATGAGAGTGGCAAAAAGAAGGAGGCAGGGCAAGCAGAAAGGGAGAGAGCCAAGCGCAATCCATGGCTGCCCTTCTCCCTGACCTCACCTCTGGGGAGTGTACAGAGAAATATATTACTTCCCTCCTGCCCCATCAGTGGGCTGAGGTTGCAGCTATGCTCCTACAGGCATAACTGGCTGAGGAATTAAAACAGGGAGGGACATCAGTGAACCCAACTTGAAGAAATGGGAAGAAAAAAAGAAATGAGAAAAATAAAGTGTTCCCTCCAGAAACTTTGCAGACAAGTAGTCTTGTCAAAATTCTTTATTTCTTGTATGAAGCTCTACCTTTCCTTGTGGCCTAGTGGATGCAATTATGAAAAAAAATGCAAGTATATATGGAAAAATACACAATTTCACAAAATAGGTAGTTGGAAACTGTTGATTAGATATGCACATGAACATAAAATGGAAAAAAAAAGGTGACATTAAAACCATCAGTAAAATATTGAAATAGTTTATTTACGGTAACTATTGAAAGAATTAACTTCTAGAAAAATGTCATTTTTCTAAAGAGTTATTCTTTGGCATAATGAATTTTTATCTAGTGGTGAGTATGCTTTCTTAATGGTAAATTTAATATATCCATCATCCTTTACTCTGATGCTATGGTCATAAAAATATGTCCATTTTAAGGCAGCTAATGCTTAATTTTGCAATAATCTTACTGTATTTATTATACTAATTACTATAAAAGTCAATCTGCCCTTTTTCTGTATATACCAAAAAACAAGTTCAAAATAAACCACTAAATTCAGATGGTGATGTGTTAATCCCATTTAAAAAAGTTAATGGAAATAAATATTATTACACTGGGAAAAATACCATTTTTCTTTTCCACAAATTTCAAGTTCACGTCCTGTTTTATTATAAGCAAACAAAATTAAATGTATAAACCTGATATTTCATAACACATAACTCACAATCAAATTATGTTCCATGGACTAATTTTATTGTATTATCAAAATCAACTCTTAATTTTTTTTTGTTTGTGATTTTTTAAATGATTTTTTATTGATCGAATACAGTTGTCTCTATTTTCCCACCACCATTTCCCTCCACTACCACATACCCTCAACCCCAAGCACCTTTGGCTTTGTCCATGGGACCTTCATACATGTTCCTTGATGATCTTTTCCCTTCTTTCTCCTGTTATCTCCCTCCACCTGTCCCTCTGGGTACTGTCAGTTAGTTCTTTGTTTCAATGTCTCTGGTTATATTTTGGTTGCTTATTTGTTTTTTGATTAGGTTCCACTTATAGATGAGATCATATGGTATTTACCTTTCTCCACCTGGCTTACTTCACTCAGCATAATGTTCTCCATGTCCATTCATGCTGTTGCAAAGGGTAGAAGCTCCTTTTTTTCTGCTGCATAACATTCCATTATGTAACTGTACTACAGTTTTTTTGATCCACTAATTTACTGATGGGCACCTAGGTTGCTTCTAGCACTTGGCTATTATAAATTGTGCTGCTATAAACCCTGGGACGCATAAGTTATTTTGAATCAGTGTTTCAGGATGCTTAGGGTATAATCCCAGTAGTGGAATTGCTGGGTCAAAAGGCAGTTCCACTTTTAAATTTCTTAGGAAATTCCAAACTGCTTTCCACAGTGACTGTGCAGTCTGCTGTCCCACCAACAGTGTACTGGGGTTCCCTTTTCTCCAAAACCATGTCAGCACTTGTTTGTTGATTTGGTTATGATGGCCATTCTGACTGTGTGAAGTGGTTTCTCACTGTGGTTTTAATTTTCATGTCTCTAATGGCTAGTGATGCTGAGCATCCTTTCACATGTTTCTGGGCCCTCTGTATGTCCTCCTTGGAGAAATGTCTGTTCAGGTCCTTTGCCCACTTTTTAATTGGGTTGTTTGTCTTCTTGGGGTGGAGTTGTATGAGTTTATATATTTTGGAGATCAAACCCTTATCCAAGATATTATTGGCAAATATATTTTTCCATATGGTTGGTTCCCTTTTCATTTTGCTGATGTTTTCTTTAGCTGTGCAGAAGCTTTTAATTTTGATGAGGCCTTGTTTGTTTATTCTTTCCTTTATGTCCCTTGCTTTAGGGGACATATTGGTGAAAATATTGCTGTATGGAATACCTGAGATTTTCCTGCCTATGTTCTCCTCTAGGACTTTTATGGTAACACGACTTATATTTAAGTCTTTTATTCCTCTTGAGTTTCATTTTGTGTATGGTGTAAGTTGATGGGTGAATTCACTTTTGTTTTTTTGTTTGTTTGTTTGTTTGCATGTAGCTGTGCAGATCTCCCAACACCATTTGTGGAAGAGGCTATTTTTAGTCCATTTTATGCTGCTGCCCACTTTGTTGAATATTAATTGAACATAGAGACTTGGGTTTATTTCTGGGCTCTCTATTCTGTTCTATTGATATGTGTGTGTTCATAATGCCAGTATCAGACTGTTTTGATTACAGTGGCATTGTAATAGAGTTTGTTGTCAGGTATTGTGATCATTCCTACTTCGTTTTTCTTTCTCAATATTGCTGTGGCTATTCACAGGATTGTACAATTCCATATAAATATTTGAAATATTGTTCCATATCTGTGAAACATATCAGCTGATCATGAAATATGATCTTTTTGATGTATTTCTGGATGCAGTTTCCCAATATTTTGTTGAGGATTTTAGTGTCTATGTTCATCAGCAATATTGGCCTGTAGTTTTTATTTTTGGTTGTGTCTTTGTCTGCTTTGGGGATTAGGATGATGCTGGACTCATAAAAAGTGTTTTATAGTCTTCTCTCTTCTTGTTTTTTTTTTTTTTTGAATTGTCTGAGAAGGATAGGAGTTAGCTCTTCCTTAAATGTTTTGTAAAATTCTCATGGGAAACCATCTGGTCCAGTGCTTTTATGTGATGGAGGTTGTTTTTTTATTACTACTTAATTTCACCATTATTGGTTTTTTCAGATTTTCCTGTTTCTTCTTGATTCAGTTTTGGAAGATTATATGTTTCTAAAAATTTTTTAATTTCACCCAGGTTTTCAAATTTCTTGGCATATAGTTGTTCTTTGTAATTTCTTACAATACTTTGTATTTCTGTGGTATCAATAGTAATTTCTCCTCTTTAATTTCTGATTTTATTTCTTTGGGTCCTCTCCCTTTTTTTCTTGTTGAATATAGCAAGTTAAAGGCTTATCAATTTTGTTTATCTTTTCAAAGAACCAACCCCTGGATTATCAATCCTTTGAATTATTCTCTATGTTATTTAATTCTGCTCTGGTCTTGATTATTTCCTTCCTTCCATTCACTCTGGGCTTTATTTGTTGTTGTGCCTCCAGTTCTTGTAGATGTAAGGTTAGGTTGTTTATTGAAATGTTTCAATCTTTTTTAAATAGACCAGAAATGCTATGAACTTCCCTCTGAGGATGGCTTTTCCTGTGTCCCATAAATTTTGGACTGTTGTGACTTCAATTATTTCCAGAAGCTTTTTGATTTCTTTCTTGATCCTATTATTTACCCATTCATTGTTTAATAGCATGCTATTCTATCTCCATGAGTTTGAATATTTTTGAATTTTTTCTTGAAGTTGGTTTTAGTTTCAAACCCCGCAGTCTGAGAAGATGTTTGGTATGATTTCAATTTTTTTTAATTTGTTGAGGCTTGTTTTGTGTGCTATCATGTGGTTTATCTTTGAAAATATTCCATGTACATCCATGTTTCAAATGTTACATTTAAAAAGAATGTTCATTTTGCTCCTTTGGGATGAAAAGTTCTGTATATATCAGCTAAGTCCATTTGATCTAAAACATTGTTCAGTTCCATAATATCTTTGTTGATATTTTGTTTGGAAGATCTATTCATTGTTGACAGTGGGGTGTTAAAATCCTCTATTATAATTGTGTTGCTGCCTATATCTTTCTTGAAGTCCTCCAAGAATTTCCTTATATATTTGGGTGCTTCTACATTGGGTGCGTATACCTTAACAATATTTATGTCTATTTGATGGATTCTTCCCTTGAGTATTATGACATGTCCTTCTGTGTCTCTTTTTATGGCCTTTGTTTTGCAGTCTCTTTTGTCCCATATGTGTATTGCTATGCCGGCTTTTCTTTCCATTTGCTTGGAATATTTTTTCCAACTCTTCACTCTCAGTCTGTGTAGGTCTTTTGTTATTAACTCTTAACTTTAAATCAAGCATTACAAACCACTTATTAAGCTTTTATTATGCTCTAGAATGAGCAATTACCTATAAGTTATATAATAATTTAGGCCAGATCTTTTGGAAGAAGTAAGTTCTACCTAAGATGTGGGAAATTCCAGGATATGTGTTAACTTTTTAGGGAATTTAATACAGTAGTTTCCAAGAGAAGTTTGGGAAATAGTTCAGCAAAATGTAATGGGTTGTTGGCACTTCTGTTTGGGCTTCTCTTGGAGCTGTTCTTTTGAGCTATTCTTTTTTTTTAAAGAAATTATTTATTTATTTTCAAAGAGAGGAGAAGGAAAACAGATAGAGACAGAGAAAAACATGGATGTGTGAGAGAAACATCTATTGGTGGCCTCTCCCATGCCCCCAACTGAGCACCTGGCCCGCAGCCTGAGTGTGTTCCCTTGTAGAAATTGTTTGCAGGAGGACACCAAACCCACTGAGCCACACCAGTTATGGCTCCTTTAGCTATCCTTAAAAGCCCTCTTGGATGTGTGTGATTTTAGCTTCTCTACCTTCTTTTTATTTTCCTATCTTTTATCAACTCATGCAATTTCTTCACATTTTCAAATCAAAATTCCACTTAGTAATAATTTGAAATTTGGGTGAGTGCTTTGCCCAACCTGAGTCCTAGGTGGCAACTGAATGGTCTTGGATACTTTTCTTAGCAGTGAGTATATTTTCCTATCATTGTCAAATTCCAATTTTATCTTCTGAAACTTACCTTCTCTATCAGAATCTGTCCTACATCAGGTGTGGTTATAAGAATGACAAAGGCTAGAGGAAGCATGCATTGACATATTAAGAGTTGGAGTTGTCAATGAGCAAAGTCAGTCACAAGATTAGCATTTGAGAAATTTAATGATGGTGGGTGTTGTTTCCCTCTCTGCAGATGTACAGTGTTAACCGAAGTCAACACATACTAAGTCAGTTAGTAGTAGTCTTGGGTCTCCCAGCAGAAGTTTCTGAGAGAGTTGAAAGTCTGTGTTTCTTTATTGAGTTGCCCTCAAGAAGGTGAATTTCTTGATGAGATAATTATTACAATTTATCCAGGAAATTACATTACTTCATAATCTTGCCTTATTTACTAGCAAGGGTAAATCTCCCATCACAGATCTTACTGATGATAAATATTTCTGTTTATCAGGTAGTAAGTCAACTGATTGTACAAGACTGTTTTCTTTCCTGTTTTATAATTATAATTTACTTCCTTAAATGGATTGGTTCCCTTCCAATCCTGCTTTATTTTGTTCTTTTTGTTGTTGTGTGTTTAATTAAATGTAGCTCAGTAAAGCTTTCCCATCATTTTAGATCCCCAAATGGCTGTTGCTCTGGAGCAAGATATCAAATTCTAACCCTTTGTATTACGTTCTTTGTTCTCAGTGCTCATCAATTAAAAGGGAGTCATTGTGTAAATGTACCAGAGTTTTTTGATCCATTCATCAACAAAAGAAAAAGCAAACAAAATATAACCAGAGACATTGAAATTAAGAACAATCTAACAATAACCAGAGGGGAGGGGGAGGAGGCAGTAGGAGAAGGGTTTTCAGGAACTACTATAAAGGACACATGGACAAAATCAAGGGGGAGGGTGGAAGCAAGGGAGAAGGTGGGTTTGGTTGGGGTGAGGGGAGTGGTGGGGGGAAAATACAGACAGCTGTAATTGAACAACAATAAAACAATTTTTTAAAAAGGGAATCATTCCATCTTTTTCTACCAGAAACTCTACACAGTCCACCTCAAAATTCCCCTCTTTTATCACTGCTTTCCTGAGGTAGCAAATGATTCCCCTATAATATGTAAGTCTCTTGGCCATTTATACTGATTAAGTTTCAGCAAAATTTGAGTTTCAGAGGGGTTGAATGGAAGACCAGGATTAACAGCAAATAAAAATATCCTCCCTTTGGCATGTGCCACTTAACTCCCTGAAGTGGTGGGGAGTAGATAACAATAGGTAAAAGGGTGTGGCTTTGCTCTATTGCTTTTCTCTCATCTCTCAAATGTGGTCTACACATTTTTCTCTGCTTCCAGAATTCTTTCTACATGTAATGTATTTTGTATGTTTTACCTGAAGCCACAGTAAAACTCAGCTTTGATTCCCTTGATTCTGGTTCAAAACAGAAACCTAACAATTTCCTGGTAAATTAATTTTAAACCTGGGCTGGACTCTAAAGCTCTCCGTAAACTGGCCCTGACCTTCCTCTCCTACTCTACATCCCACTTATTCCTTTACATAAACACTGTGCTTGAGTCAGACTGGCCTGCATGTTTTTATATTGAACACATAAATCTATTTCCCATCTATCTCCTCTCATTTCAGTCTTGAATATCTGAAAGAAGATATACATGCTGTAAGCTTCTGTAACAATGCATGTCTGCAGCATTTCCTCATTTATGTTTCCTCATTTTATTGTACATGGTAAAGTAGTACACATTAATAATATCCAGGGGTCTAAAAGACAAGAACAGTGTTTTATACTTCTTTATATATCCCATGATATATCCTATAAATGTAGTATATATTAACTTAACATTAATTGATTAAAACATAAAACTGGAGACTATTATTCTAAATGAAATAACCAGGTGGTGAAAAACAAATACCATATCATCTCACCTATAAGTTGAACCTAATCAACAAACAAGTGAGCAAAATAGAACCAGAGACATGGAAATAAAGAAGAAACTGACAGTGATCAGAGAGGAGGGGGAAGGGGGATAATGGGGGAAAGAAGGGCAAGGGTTAAGTCAAGGAACATGTATAAAGGACCCATGGAGAAAGACAATGGAGGGAGGATTGAAATTGCAAGGTGGGGGGTGGGTAGGGCAGGGGAGATTAATGGGGACAACTGTAATTGAACAGCAATAAAAAAATAAATAAACCACAAAACTTAATAATCAGCATGGATGGAACCAGAGAGTATTATACTAAGTGAAATAAGCCAGGCAGCAAAAAACAAACACCATATGATCTCACCTATAACAGAACCTAATGAATAACGCAAACAAGTGAGCAAATTAGAACCAGAGGCATGGAAACATGGAACAGACTGACAGTGACCAGAGGGGTGGCTCAGGAGGCTAAGGGAGGAAAGAAGGGGAAGGGGCTAGTTAAAGAACAAGTATAAATGACCATGGACATGGACAACATGATGAGGGTTGACTCATCATGGGGGGTGGACAGGGCAAGGGATAGCAACAGGGGAAAATTGGGACAAATGTAATAGAATAACAATTAAAAAACTCAATAAATCCCCCAAAAGAGCCAGTCATAAATTGTCTAACAAGCCTAAATATGAAGTTTCCTTACTTTTCCCCCAGGATAACTGGAATTTCTGTTTTTCTGGATCCAAATTTGCTTTACCTTTTCTTCCAGTACCAAGTTTTGAAAGTGGGTTTGGACATGTGTGGATTAACATGTTTGCCAACTTATCTTGATTTTTAAAGGTTGACACAGATACACTTGTGTAACATTGCTATCCTTTGTTAGTTGAACATGTAAGAACTAATTAATATTTGAAAATCTTAACATTATTATAACTGAAATAAGCATAACAACTTAACATAGTTAATTATTTGCTTTTGTAACTTTAATATTTAGTATGATCATTATTAATTTTTGAGAGGGCATGTAGCAAAAGTAGTTTAGAAATTAAGGAGAGATGAGTTATGATAATAAATCTCCCTTTAGCCTGTTAGATATTGTTGCCAAGTTAGTATACCTTTCCATGTTACTCTTCTTTCTTAAGACAAATGAAAATTATAATTCACTTATTACATGATTTATTTTAAAAAGAAAGGAATAAGACAAAATATTTATTGTGTTTTATGTTGTATTGCAGATAAAGTTTTTCAAGTAACAAGTAGAAAAAATGATGACATATATCATTTGGGTTTATTTTTGAATATTGAACAAAACCCAAATTTTGAACATCAAATATCACTTTAAATCCATATCTTGAACCCCTTATTTGTTTTTTGAAGATAAAAGAAGCCCCTAATACACGCAGTTGTGTTGATTAAGTGAGTTAATGCTATCATGTGTTTATTTAGTATAATGGATAGTGTGTCCAATAAATAATAAATGTTAGCAATTATTATCATATTATAAAATTTATTTTTTTGTGAAGGCCCTGTAAATCTGGAAGAAATTATATAAAAATGTTAATGGCAGTTGAGTTACAGATTATGGGTAACAATTTTCTAATTTCAAGATGTTATTGCTTATCTAATTAATTAATAACTTCATTTAATAACCATTCTATTGATAGCCTCCTATATGTCAGACACTTTGTTAAGGTGTGCTCATCCAAATATGAGTAAGACCAACATGATCCCTTCCCTAGTAAAACTTGGTCTACATTTTGTGGATACTCATCAGAAAAACTTTAAAGAAAGTTTCAATTATTGTTCTCTATGTTTTCTAACTAACAGGTTCTTCTAAATTTTATTTGTTGTGGTAAGAATATTAGCATGAGATCTCCTCTTTTAAATCTTATAAGTGTACCATACCTTATTGTTGAGTATAGGTATGGTATTGTGTTATACAGCAGATCTCTTGTTAATCAATGGATATGAAGTTTCAGTTAAGCAAGAGTAAGTTCTAACTAACAGAGTTTAATAGAAGTGCTTACTTCTCTAAGGATGTACAGAGGGTCCAGAGACATATGAAAAGGTGCTCAGTATTGCTAGCCATCAGAGAGATGCAAATTAAAACCACAATGAGATACTACTTTACACTGGTCAGAATGACTACCATAAAGCAACAAACAGCAAGTATTGGAGAGGTTGTGGAGAAAAGGGAATCCTAGTGCACTGTTGGTGGGATTGCAGACTGGTGCAACCACTATGAAAAACAGTATGAAATTTCCTAGGAAAACTAAAAATGGATCTGCCTTTTGACTCAGTAATTCCACTGCTATGATTATACCCTAAGAACCCTGAAACACCAATCCAAAAGAACCTATGCACCCCAATGTTCATAGCAACACAATTTACAATAGCCAAGTGCTGGAAGCAACCTAGGTGCCCATCAGTAAATGAATGGATCAAAAACCTATGGTGCATTTACACAATGGAGTTCTATGCAGCAGAAAGAACGAAGGAGCTCCTACCCTTTGTGATAGCATGCATGGAACTGGAAAACATTATGCTAAGTGAAATAAGCCAGGCAATGAAAGACAAATACCATATGATCTCACCTTTAACAGAAACCTAAACAACAAAACAAAGAAACAAGCAAAATATAACCAAAGACACTGAACTAGAGAACAGGCTCACAATGACCAGAGGGGAGAGGGGAGGGAATTTCAGGGGAAAGGGGGAAGGGTTTATAGGAACAAGTATAAAGGACATATGGACAAAAACTAGAGTTGGGTGGAAATGGAAGGGAAGGGGAGGGCTGGGGAGTTGGCTGGGATGAGAGTAAAAGACAGAAAACTGTACTTGAACAATAATTAAATTTTAAAAATGCTAAAAAAAAAGCTATGGTACATTTACACAATGGAATTCTACACAGCAGAAAGAAAGAAAGAGCTCCTACCCTTTGCAACAGCATGGATGATGGAACTGGAGAGCATTATGCTAAGTGAAATAAGCCAGGTGGTAAAAGACAAATACCCTATGATTTCACCTTTAACAGGAACCTAATCAACAAATTGCACAAGCAAGCAAAATATAACCAAAGACATCAAAATTGAAAACAGGCTGACAGTGAACACAGAGGAGAGGATAAAGCAGGAAAAAGGGAAAGGTTTTACAGGAACAATTATAAAGGACAAACGGACAATAACAAGGCGGGAGGTAGAAACAGGAGAGGGAGGTGGGGAGGTCTGAGGTGGTATAGAGGGGTGAGGGGAAAAGGCAGAAAACTGTACTTGAGCAATAATAAAAAATGTTTTAAAAAAGAAATGCTTATATTTACATATTGCTGTAAGCTTGGCAAGACATACCTACATTACTCTTCTGGAATAATTCTTACAGTAACCTTTGATAGATGGTTTAAGTAGTATCATGTCTTTCTTTTAGATATGATTATAATTCACCTATGTTCAGGCAGCAGTAGCAGGCATATGGGATCAATTAAAGAAGGGGCACACACCTAAGGCTGATTTTCCTATTGGCTGAAGTTTCTGAAGGGAAGAAGAAATAAATATCTCTGGTGCCATAAGAGGTGTGTAACAGCTTTTTCCCCTTTCCTTTTGATATTGATTAGGGATAGTTGGTAGTTTCTACATTTTGTGCAATAAGAACAAATTAATGTTTTTCTACCATGTTTTGAAGGGCTATCATTGTGAAGTTATTTCATTTTATGGTTCAGATACATTAAATCTTTTCCCTCTTGTGTACTTATATGTATTTGACAGAAATGTATGTATTTCTTCCTTAGAAAGGAAACCTAGGTTATTGATAATAACTATCCAGTCCACCCAACTTCTGTCGGGATTGAGGCATAATCTCTTTTACTGTGCCAGATCAGACACATTTCAGTGTCATTTTCAATATTCTGTATTTGAGAAGATACGTTAAAAAACAGTTGTGATTAAATAATGAATGAGTAATCAAATGATCTATTCATCTGCATGTGATTAAAGTATTCAGCTTGTGCTACAGCATGAAAAATTTAAAGAACTTAAGATATTTTTACACACAGTTCTCTCATCTGTTGTTTTTACAAAAGGCTTCAAAACTTTTTAGTTTAATAATATTACAACTTTAAGGGAGATTTTTCATTTATAATTCTGTTTTTTTTATTTTTAATTTTATTTAGCTCACACAATTATGTATGTAAACTGGCCAAGAATAGAATTCTGAGAAACCAGTCAGGATGTGAGACCTTCACAGAAAGAACCATTGCTTCCCTATTTCTATGCATTGGGATGGGGGAAATGTAACTTGTAAGTTATAGTTTTCAATAAAAGAAGAACTCAGGACCAAATACAGAACATAAAATGCAGAAGAATTTATACCCTGTGCAGATCTACAGTGCTCCAAAAACCCCAAGAAAATTTGGTTTCAGAGTAATAAGTACCATTTTTGATTTTATAAGACACACAGAGGAGACAAACCTCCTTGTTAAACACTTAGAATTTAGGGGAAACTCTGAGGCAATTACAAATGAAGAATTAGCTTTCTGTAAGTATAATGTTGAGGGGCTTCTATGGGGAAGAAAACATCCCAGTGAGAACATATGGGAGAAGAATAAGGAGAGGTACTCAAGAAGATCAGCTGAATGTAGACAACCCAAGAAGAAGAGGCAGAATAGAACTTGAAATGAAAGAATACTCATTAACATAGTTGTCAAAGGATTTTTACTTGTGTTTCAGTGAGAGGGACTGTTCAGTGAGAGGGCTATAAGCTGTTTTATATTAATATGTTCATTAATTAAAAGATTAGTGCTAGTAGCTACACACTTTTCTCCTGCCTACTATTTGGCATTTCTAGGTGAAAGACTTATTATAATCTCATATGCTGGATTGATTTACCCTCCTGTAAAATGTATTATATTGCATAACATTAAGGCTTGGAGAAATTAATTCACTTATGACAAGTTACACTGTTAACATTTGTGAGATCTTGAATTTAAACCATGGCCTACCTGCCTCCTTCCCATTTGCTACACTTTTACCATACTCATACCCCCAACTTATTTTATAATAATAATTGGAAATTGATCCATTTTCTTCCTTAATTAGTTTTAGTTGAATAACTCAATCAGATTTTATTGTAAATAAATGTCAGGCCTAGACATTTGACTTGGCTTTATAAAAATTAGATAATCTATTTTGTACTTAAAAGTTTTTTAATTGTCAGAAGTCCATATTCAAATGCAGTTACTGTTGGGAAAGGTAGCATTTTAAAGAGTGGACTTTGGTGGCACAAACTGATTTCTTTCTCATTTGTTAAGGTAAAGGTTAAGTTCCTGTGACAGGAAGACCCCAGATGACAGTCACTTAAAGAAGAAATTTCTTTTTCTATTATGTAATAGTTTAGTCTAATAGGTTAGCTCTGCTTTGGGAGGTCATTCTGAGACACAGGTTCTTTCCACATTGTTGCTCTATCTCCTCTGGGCCTATCCTCATCTTCATGGTTATAACTGGGTCAATATTACAGCTTGTGGTAAATGGGAGAAAGAATGGTTGAGTGTACTCCTTGGATTTTATGGCCAACATTTGGAAGTGGCATATATTTCTACTCATCTCCACTGACAAGAACTTAGTAACAACATGCCTAATAGCAAAGAAGGCTGAAAAATGGAGTCTCTAGCAGTGCAGTCAGATTCCTAGGGCAAGAGTAGAAAAAATTTTGAGGGAAAGCTAGAATTATCCTGAATATTGAAAGGAATAGTGCTTTAGAAATAGGATTGGTTAAACAAATACATTCCAAGCACCATACTAGGAAGAAGACAAAGGTTAAGTATGCAAAGTGGATATGCCCAGAAGAGACACTAAAATATCACTTCATGGTATGGCTAGAGCTTGGCTCTTCCTGCCCACCAGATTATTTCTGTCAAAATTACAAACTAAAACACATTTTAACATTAAGTATGTTTAACATCTAAATAAAAATTTAAATATTACATTCACATGTAATATTTTCCCTATGGCCTGAAGAAGACTAGAGAAAAATGAAGTGGGAGTAGGATGGGCAAGAACCTCTGTGAACTCTAAAATTTATGTATGTAGTTTACAAATCTTTTACATGTATTTGATTTTATTTTAGCCTCCCAAACTAGGCTATTCTGATAATGTTCATTCCATGAATGCTTTATACTTGAAATTCAGGGCAAAGAGAGGAAGGAAATAAGGGTTTTGTTTCCCATAATCAAAAAAACGCCATACCTTGCATTACCTCACATGGGGTCTTAGATCCTGAAGAGAGCACTTAGTTTGTTGTTTATTTTCAGGTTACAGGAACAAAGACTTTTTAAATCTTAAATACAAAGCAAGCAAAACTTGCATGTCTTGTAGAAAATTATTTCCTAGCTAAAAATAAAACTTCCTGGCAGGAGCTATTTGCTGGATCAGAGCTTTAGGGCTTCTCATTGGCAAAAGCTTGTCTCCAGTGGTTTGTCTATCCTCATTGTGCTCTAAATGAGCACTTTTCTTCTTCATTAAGTGAATTGTTCTATAGGCAATGGGAGGACAGGTTGGCTGCTACTCATGGAAAAAAATGTTTAATAATGAAAAAATAGACTATCTTGATGTTGAAGTTCTTGAGCTCAAATTAGCAAAGCAGGTGGACATTACATTTTCTCTATAACATAACTCCAGAGGGGTTCTCAGCTGACTGTTAACTGTCCCAGTTTCTTTTAACTGTTACTCAACAAATAATTGACATCTTTTAACCTGATTGTTGTTTCTTCTAAAACGTCTTTTCATGGTGGGGAAATAACAAACAAGGTTGCCATGTTTGGCAGCATGGGTTGTATGGATACGGTTCCTGTGTAAAACAACCACAGGGAAGTGAAGGTATCAAGCAACTCCTATAATTTCTCATTTACTAGGGTAAAGCTATTGGGATTTAGACAGAGTATGCTTTCTTTTTGTTTGCAGAGTGACTCACACATATATGTAGTCTATATTTTTTTCTTTTTGTACAGGTGAAAAATAGTCATTGGATTGCCTGAGAGATAGAATATTTTAGTTTGTATGAATGTTTCATTTTCTATAGTCCTACCATATGTTTATCATCAATCTGATGGGAAATATAAATTCCAAATTTTTAAACTTGTGTTTTTCCAATTATGGTTAAGATAAAATAATCTTAACT